>NC_090194.1:28040782-28220782 GCF_024679245.1 Pseudorasbora parva | reverse complement strand
CTGTGTGTCAGATTTGATTGAGAATGCCATTTGCTCTCATTTCTATGCAATGACTAAAACGGAGGGGTGGAATTTGTCTCACTTCCTGTAACAAGAACATATCGTACAGTCCTCAAATAAGAAGGTAATTCCACTACGTCATTTAAAACTCGGTTTTCGAAGAATCCCTGAAGCGGAAGCACACTTCTAAAAAGAAATGGTTTATAGAAATATGAAAATATTATATTATTTGTATAAATACATTTAATAAATTACTTTTGAAGCTTTAGAGAGACCCCTTCCCCATTTGCTTTCATTTGTACAGGAACATGCTCTACACAAAGTTATACTGGTTTGGAACGACATGAAAGTGAGTAATGATCATTACATATTTTTGGGTAAACTATGAATGTACAAAATCACAAGCATAAAGACCAGCTATAAGGATGATTCTTCCCTTAAGATTTCAGATATTCCAATGGCCCTCTGAGCCATGACTGATGCTCTTGTTCTCCTGTGGGTTTTTTCTGGGCTATTTTCCAACATAATCTCCATTTTATTACAATATGCCTCTGTGTGTGTATGTATGTATGTGCATGTGAGTCTGTTACTGTCTGTGTGTTAAATCAAGCACCATAAGTAAACAGTTTAGCAATGAATAAAAGAAGCTACAGCGAGCCAAAAGGCGAGATGCAGCTATTGTGAGTTCTGACCCAGTTAGAGATGACACACCGCAGATCTGAGGTCCTGCAGGCATTGCCAGTCGTGGACTTAATGTGGAGTGTGACGAGCTACAATTTACACAGCGAGTGGGTGGAGAGAGAGAGGGAGAGAGAGAGAGAGAGAGAGGGAGAGAGAGAGAGAGAGAGAGAGAGAGAGAGAGAGAGAGAGAGAGAGAGAGAGAGAGAGAGAGAGAGAGAGAGAGAGAGAGAGAGAGAGAGAGAGAGAGAGAGAGAGAGAGAGAGAGAGAGAGAGAGAGACGACTTTTGTTCGTTTTGTCTAAGCAAAGATTAATGAGCTGTCAGATTTTAGCATTAGGAAGTAAGGATCTAAATTTAAAATTAGTTTATTAAATTTTTGTTAAATTACTTTTTTATGTTTTTTTTGTTTGAGAATACGCTATTTACTGTTATTAATTATTAAAAATATGTAGAGGAAAAACCCTATGTAAAAATATAAAATTATACTTTCAAATAAATCTAAATAATTTATTTATAATATGTTTTAATTAAAATAAATGTAAATAAGTAAAACAAAAAAATTAATAATAATAAATATATATTATTTTTTCGCTTATTTACATAAATATTAAAGGGATTTTACACACACACACACACACACACGCGCACACGCACACGCACACGCACGCACGCACGCACGCACGCACGCACGCACGCACGCACGCACGCACACACACACACACACACACACACACACACACACACACACAAATGTAAATAAAAACATAATTATATATCATAACATTAACAAGCTGAATATGTATAACACTTAAATATATAATTTTGTTTTTTGTTATTTTTTAAATTTTGTTTTCACTTATTTACATTACAGGGTTTTACACACACACACACACACACACACACACACACACACACACACACACACACACACACTGCACGACTGCAGCAGACACACACACACACACACACTGTGCGCTCTGTCAGAGCCGGGCTCTGCAGCTATCTCTCATTTACTCAAACATACACTTCAGCGGGAGCAAATTACATTTCTGCTAACAGTCACACTTAATGTGCTGCTGTATTTGTCTTGAGAATGAGAAGATGTTTCAGGTTATTTAGAATGAGATTATTAACTCAGTAGCATTGCAATCCCGTGCCATTTTGTATTTGAGATGGTGCAGCGAAAGGCCAGACGTTGAGGACGAATATACTTACAGAAGAGCTGATAGGGGAGCTGTGTGCCCCAGTTTCTTAATCTGATCTGAAGCATTTGAGGTGCTTTAACTGTGTCGAAATGACAGGTTACTGGGTTCTTTTCTCTTCCCGTAAAGCCGATTTCTCTGTTTCCCCCTTTAGCAATCTCACATTTTATTCTTTCCTTTAAATATTGTAGCACACCCAAGCCATACAATGATCCTCCCTGATCTTTAATGCATATCCCACAATGCCGTTCGTTTTCATGATTTTCTTTTCATCACTGCATTAAAACCCTCTGGAGTCTAAAGGGACAATATTGTGCCCTTTTGCATTTTTTAAAGCCCTGTTAAAATACTAGTAAGTGTTTTTTTACCCCTTAAAAACAATAATAAACAACATAGTGAAACTTCATCTCCTATTTAACCTGAGCTGGTTTCTGGGCCCTGGAGGTGTTTTGACATGCCCTGACATTTGAGCTTATTTCTGTTACTTGTAATATTTTGTGTAAAGTCTGATTACACTGTATTAGCACAAACGCTTCTACAATAATATGTGAGCAGCATGGCTGTAAAAGTTTGTAGTTTTAAGAAAATGGCGTTAATGCGTGGTTTGTGAAAAAAAAAATTAAGTCACTGAAGTTAGGCCATAAAACCAACACTGAATATTCGTTCACAAGACGTTTGAAAACTGCATCATGTAGGCAAGAATTTTTGCTTCAAGACAATGTAAAAAAAATTCACACAAATATATTGATTTAAAAATTTGTAAGACATGTTTTTTTGTCAGGAAGGCTTCTGTGGGGAGGGTGTGAATCATCATGAACATTGATGTTTTTCACACCTGGAAAGACAAAAACTCTCACCTGATGGCCCTATCAGCTGAATGACTGTGAGGGAACTAGAAAAAAGAAATTGGCTTTTTGAATTGTTTGCATATTTTTGCATATTTTTATACAATTTTAAAATGAAACTTTTTTTCAGTTTAAGTATATATATATATATATATATATATATATATATATATATATATATATATATATATATATATATATATAAATATATATATATATATATATATATATATATATATATATATATATATATATATATATATATATATATATATATATATATATATATATATACATACATACATACAACTGTTTGTTGATTTTGTTGGTTTAACTTAAAAAAGTAAGTAACCTGGATGCCATAAAATTTTGAGTTTATTCAAATTAAAAATTTGAGTTGATACAATGAAGGAAATTTGTTTAATAAATAGAAACTCGAAATATTATTGTATCTGAACCACAAAAAAAATGTGATAAATCATGAAAATAGCACTATTTGGCATGGTTCACTGCGTCATCAGAAATAAAACACACACAATTACCCAATATGCTTACAAATCTTTTAATAATATTTTAATAAAGGTTGTCGAATCTAAAAAAAAATTCATTTTATTAACTCAAAATTTTAATTTCAATGAACTTTTATAACTTTTATTCTAAATAATTTTTTACAGTGTATATATACACAAACACAATCTCGACTACTACAAATAATAAAATAATACAAAAACAGTGAATTTCTCGCAATTCTGACTTTATTTCTCGATTCAGAGTTTATATCTAAATCGGAATTGCAAGTCAGAATTGCAAGTTTATATTATATAAATGTTTCACAAACAGGGCAAAGATTAAGACAGGATTAGGGCTTCCATTGACTTCCATTCAAACGCATGCAAATGCATCAGACCAACGAAAGTTCAATCTTGGTGGACTTTGAGCTGCAAATTCACATCCTGTGACGCCGTGTGACCAGTAGAAGACCGACACGCCGGCGTGACCTCTTTGCTGAATAAATTATTGTTATTATTATGATTTTTTTTGCAGTAGTCGAAGATTATAGATTGTATATTTTGCACATTTTGATGTGTATTTACATTGTATTGTACATTAGTTTGTGTATTACTATTTGTCATATGTTTAATTCAGAAATTAATTCAGACGCCTCAGGAAGTGACATCCTATTGAAACCGTTCGAAGTACATAGAGAAGCTACGGTGGGTGACACAGACAAAGATGTCATCATCTGAGACAGCAGAGAGTAGCTAGCGCTCTGTAGAGCAATTTGTCCATTTAGGGCTACTGTAGAAGCATGATGCCGCAAAATGGAGATTTCACTGTAAGGGGACCTGCGGTCTATGTAGATATAAATGGCTCATTCAAAGGTAATAAAAACATAATGGTTCATTATGGAAGGTCTCTATACACCGCTCTACATGTATATTATATTGCCTTTCTGTTAATAAATCCTCCTTAATATTACCTTTGAAATATGCCAGTACAAGTCACTTTGAGTTAAAACAGCTCAAACAAGTATTTTAGTCTGAGACTAGGTTTAAATCTTGTCTGTGAAACTGGGCAATAAAGTTGGAATTGTGAGATAAAAAGCCCATTACATTTTTAATGATGCTTTATTTTTTTATTCCATGGTGGAAACAAGAACCATACTAAATTATGTTACAGTAGCTGTTACGACTGGCTTACATGTTAGTTCAACGCTGCTGTTTGTCATGCAGGCCAAGTTGCCGAATTCTAAATAAGCATTAATATGTAAATTAGGGAGGTCATATGCTAATGAGCGTGTGCTTCTCACTGACATCAACACCATGATGATTTCTGAAAAACCAAATGTGCAGCTTGGTTTCCATAAATGTTAATAAAAGGTGAATGTCAGTAGGTTGTTTCAAAAGAGCAGGGGAAATTATTCACCTTTTTTAAAGAGTTACTAACATCACATTTAAGATCATGCAAGTTTCACCTTATACAAAACATTGAACACAATCAACATGAATCCAATCTCCTGGCCCTGACGACAGCCCATAAGGTATTTGAGCTAACTGCTTTATGTTTGTGTGCGTGTGTGCGCGTGCGTGTGTGTGTACGTGCATTTTTGTGACATATCAGGACACAAATGTGTATATTGACATGGGTATGGAGAGAGTGACTTATGAGGACATTCTCCATGTCCCCATTTTTCAAAAGGCTTAAAGTTTTTTTTTTTTTTTGAGAAAGTAAATTATGCAGTTTCCTGTAATGGGTAGGTTTAGGGGTCGAGGTAGTGTATGTGGATAGAAAATACAGTTTGTACGGTATAAAAACCATTACTCCTATGGAATGTCCCATGTAAGTGTGTGTGTGCATGTGTGTGTGTGTGTGTACACTGTACAATAGAGCGATCAATACTAACGATCCAGCTCGCCTCTGACAGCGACCTGTCTGCAACGTGAACTGCAGAGAAAAGCCTTCAGTGAGTATTTGATAATGTTGAGAAGTCTGATTCAATATAATGAATTATCATTGAAGCTGTTCTAAAGGAAAGCTAGTACTGCCTCCGGCTAAGGTTCTTACTGTTGATTATATGAATCAATGAAATAGAATAATTCATTTGTGAATCAGACATTACTAATAATCACATCTGTTAATTAATTTTGTAAAACATTTCTGTTGTCTCTGTAAGTGGACAAATCAACATCAAAGAACTGGTGGCGACGAAAGCTGACTGTGTTGTCGCTCTCATTGGCTACGTCTCAGCCAAAAAGCTTTGCTTGAACACACCAGAAGGACTAAAGGTGACTGTCAACTTGCAAATGCGTACTGTGTCAAAAGTATTAGGACTATACCAAAAGTATCAGGACACCCCTCCAAATCACTGAATTCAGGTGTTCCAAACATTTCCATGGCCACAGGTGCATAAAATCAAACACCTAGGCATGCAGATGCTTTTACAAACATCTGTGAAAGAATGGGTCGCTCTTAGGAGCTCAGTGAATTCAAGCGTAGTATTGTGATAGGTTGCCACCTGTGCATTTGTGAAATTTCCTAATCCTAATCCTAACCCAAAACCCACTACTATATATTCTACGGTCAACTGTTAGGGATCATAACAAAGTGGAAGCAATTAGGAACAACAGCAACTCAGCCACAAAGTAGTAGGCCAAATAAAACCACTCTGTGACTCTCTGGGTCAGCGCACGCTGAGGCGCACAGAAGTCGGCAGCTTTCTGCAGAGTCAATAACTACAGACCTCCAAACTTCATTTGGCCTTCAAATTAGTTCAAGAACAGTGCGTAAAGAGCTTCATAGAATAGATTTCCATGGCCGTGCAGCTGCATCCAAGCCTTACATCACCAAGTAAAATGCAATGCGTCGGATGCAGTGGTGTAAAGCATGGACTCTAGAGCAGTGGACATGTGTTCTCTGGAGTGACCAATCACACTTCTCTATCTGCCAATCCGATGAATGAGTCTGGGTTTGGCGGTTTCCAGGAGAACGGTACTTGCCTGACTGCATTTTGCTAAGTGTAAAGTTTAGTGGTGGGGGGTGGGTATGGTGTGTGTGTGTGTGTGTGGGGGGGGGGGGTGACTCTTGATGCACTCTCTTCAGCATACCAAGACATTTTGGACAATTTCATGCTCCCAATTTTATGGCAACAGTTTGGGGAATGGCCCCTTTCAGCTCCAACATGACTGTGAACAAGTGCACAAAGCAAGGTCCGTAAAGACATGGATGAGCAGTTGTGCTGCATAATATTTTTGTGGAAACGAGATAGGCCTACATGTTTCCAGGAATCTTTGATGAATAGAAAGTTCAAAAGAAAAGCATTTATTTAAAATGGAAATTGTTTTCAGATAACCCAAACAAGCATTAGCCTGTCAAATGTATGTCTGTTTTTCGCAGAAATTTGAGCAATTACAAACAAGTCCCCGCTTCGCTTGAAGATTCTGACCTCATAAAATCATTGTCTAAACAACCCAAATTGGTTTTCTTTAAATAAAAACAGTCTAACTATGTACACCTGCTAAAACCATGCTTTAAAAAAATTAAACATCATATCTAACGCTGATATTGTTGAGGCATTTACCAAAGGTTAACCCCAGAAATCACATTCTCAAATTGTTTTGTTTGCTGATTCATACAAACACATAATGACATTTTGCACCACATGATTTTATTGACCTCATATTCATTCAGCTCGCTTAAATGCCATCTCTCATATATTAAATTATAAGTCCTTTTTTAATTGATGTCCATCACAATCTCAAATAAACCTAACCTAAACTATTCAGGTAATTTATAACTCTAAACAACACAAAAAGGAAGCAAAAAAAAAATAACATTTAGAGAGAGTGAGAGAGAGAAAGGGAGAGGGGGGTGGGGGATGGAATGCAATTAACATGGCTGTAAAAAGCATAATTTGTCAGAGTGATATGTTGACAGCAGCTGCTGTTGTCAGAGAAATGTGGCTCATCCTGTTACTGTATATATACGCTATATTGCCAAAAGTATTGGAATTCAGATGTTCCAATCAATTCCATGTCCACAAATGTTTAAAGGTCCCGTTCTTTGCGATTCCATCTTTCAAACTTTAGTTAGTGTGTAATGTTGCTGTTGGAGCATAAATAATACCTGTAAAATTATAAAGCTCAAAGTTCAATCCCAAGCGAGATATTTTATTTAACAGAAGTTCCCTTTCAAAGCCTACAGCGAACGGCCGGTTTGGACTACAGCAGGAAGTGCAGGGATGTAATGACGTCACTAGAACCGTTTGTTGACTAACCCTCCACCACAAGTACACGCAAAATAGGGGGCGTGGTCTTGTTGCTCTCCCACCTGGAGAAGAGCGCGCATTCACTGCTTGCATCTCCCCATTATGGTAAGAGGCGGGACCTTTCCGGGCAAAGTGCGCTAAGCTGCTGTCCAATCACAACACGGGAATCGCTGGCCCAATCAGAACTCGTTACGTGTTTCTGAAGGAGGGACTTCATAGAACAAGGAAATCATCAGGCCGTTTTTAGGACAGAGAAAACAGCGCTGTGCAGATAAGTAAATTGTGTGAAAAATACTGTTTTTTTTCACACGCGAAACATGAACTCATGTTATATTGCACACTGTAAACAATCAAAGCTTCGAAAACACGCGAAGAACGGGACCTTTAAAACTGCAGATTGCTTCTACAAACATTTGTGAAAGAATGGGTCGCTCTAAGGAGCTCAGTGAATTGAAGCATCCTACTGTGATAGGTTGCCACCTGTGCAAATAGGTCCATTTGTGAAATTTCCTCACTAAATATTCCACTGTCAACTGTTAGTGGTATTATAACAAAGTGGAAGCAATTGGGAACAACAGCAATAGCTACAGACCTCCAAACTTTGCGTGGCCTTCAGATTAGCCGAAGAACAGTGCGTAGAGCGCTTCATGGAATGTGTTTCCATGGCTAAGCAGCTGCATCCAAGCCTTACTTCACCAAGTGCAATGCAAAGCGTCGTTTGCAGTGGTGCAAAGCCCAATGCCACTGGACTCTAGAGTAGTGGTTCCCAAACCTGTCCTGAAGGACCACCAGCCCGGCACATTTTGTAAAATCTCCCTCATCAGACACACCCACTTCATTATAGTCTTGCCATCTCTACTTTGGGTTTGGCGTTTGCCAGGAGAACAGTACCTGCCTGACTGCATTGTGCCAAGTGTAATGTTTGATGGAGGGGGTATTATGGTATGGTGTTGGTTTTTTCAGGGGTTGGGCATAGCCCCTTAGTTCCAGTGAAAGAAACTCTTAATGCTTCAGCATACCATGACATTTTGGACAATTTCATGCTCTCAACTTTGTGTTCCAACATCAGTGCCTGACCTCACAAATGCGCTTCTAATGCTGCGTTCACACAGCACGCGGATGACGCGATTCGCGTGAGTGATTTACATGTTTAGTCAATGCAGAGACGCGAATAGGCATTCTGCGGCGCAATCCGGCGCGAATGACGTGGCAATGATCACGCGAATTGAGCATTTTGAGCGCGAACCGTGCGAAACACACGAATCGCTCAAGTTGAAAAATCTGAACTTTGGCGGATATTTGTGCCGCGTTAAGCAATGAGGAGCCTGCTTACTGCTGTCACGTGGTGAAGTGACGAATGGGAAACCCATAAGGGAAACCCCGAGGCCAGAGTAATTTAAAAATACTACTGTATTGTGTCACAAAATGTAGTTTTAATAGTTTTTTAGGCGAGAATGTAGTTGTTTAAAGCTCAAATATGTGATTTATTTATTAAGAGAGCTCCTATTTGAAAATTTGATCTGGTGTTTTCGGAGGTGTGAGACCCAGGCGATCACCGGAGCTCAGCGCTCATCAACCCCAGTGAGAGCAGCCTTAACTCGGATAGTCCTTCTGCCGACTGCCGCTGCCTGGCAGAAACCCCTCCCATGACGCAAATTCACGTCTGTTGTGTAGTGAATGTCACACGTGAATGAAGCGAATTTCACGCGCGAATGAAGCGAATGGATTCAAATTGCGCGATTTATTCGCGTCATTTGCGTGCAGTGTGAACGCAGCTTAAAAGAATAGTCAAAAATTTGCTGTGGTGAGGTTGGCAAGCGAAAGGCATGGGAGGAGCGAGCGAGACCGGTGCTTGATTGAGAATGAACCTCTCGTGTCCTCTCATGAGGGAGCTTGGAGGCATATAAGGACGAGCGACAGTGAAGGATGAGAGAGGCCCAGGCTTTTACGTTGTTTTGTTTATGCTTTATATGTGTGTGCACGGCAGTCGTCCGTTAGGGACTGCTGCCTTTACTTTCCGTTTGATTATTTATTTATTAAAAGTCTTTTAAATGTTCATCGGTTCCAGCCTCCTTCTTTCCTGAAGTAAGAACACACTCCTAAACCTCATGGAACGCCTTCCCAGAAGAATTGAAGCTGTTGTAACGGCAAAGGGTAGGCCAACTTTTATTGTCTATTGTCTTTTAACATAGTCTACTTCTACATCTTGATGCCTTCTCAAGCCCCCGTACGAGCTGTGTTTGTCATGTTTGAGCGCGACACGGGGAAGGACCGCTTGCAAGGTTGCTTTACAAAAACAAAACAAAGCAGCAGAGAAATCAAAGAAGGAGAGAAATCCAACCCGAGTCCTGATAACTATATCACGAAGAGAAATCCCAATGTCTGAGTCCTATCTCGACAACCTGCCCTTGCTAATACAGTACATGTGGCTCACAAATATTACATGCAAATATTGCATAGCCATAGTAAATAGTGTTATTTTCTAAGCCCACCCGTATAGCTGTGCTAGTGTTTTATGTCATTTTACAAATGAGGACATACCAAAAATACGTTTTTCAGGTTAAGCTCACTTTTGGGTACACATTTGTCCCTGAAAAAACATTCACTTTGTAATATACGTCATTATCTGTAATATATGTCATTATACACATTAGTGTCCTCATAAACCATATATACAAGAAGACACACACACACACACACACACACACACACACACACACACACACACACACACACACACACACACACACACACACACACACACACACACACACACACACACACGCACACACACGCACACACACACACACAGGTTTCCATGTTTTATGGAGACTAGACATAATGATAGACAATAATGATTTTTATACTGTATAAACTGTATATTGCATCCCATAACCTGAAAACCTGCTCATCACAGAAAACTTTCGGCATGTAAAAATAAACTTCACTTCGTATGATTTATAAGCTGTTTTTCTTTATGGGGACCAAAATAATTCCCCCAAAAAGTCAAAACATGCACACACACACCAATCTGCTCTCTACATGTAGAGAGGAATGATCTTCCATCCAGCTGTTCATAAAACATTCAAAGAGTCTGTAATATGTACAGTTACTGTAAACTAAATCATGGTTTCTGCATAAAAACGCAATATTATTATTCACAATGCATTGCAAGACATTGTGAATGCATTCAACTGCATTATACAGTGTTGCCAATTTGTTACAAAAAAATACTTTACTGTTGATTTGGTGCTCAAAAAAACATTTATTATTGTCATAATATGCTGACATATTTTGTGGAAATCGTTCAAAAGTGTGGGGTCTTGTCTTTTTAATTCAGCAAGGAGGCTGAATTAAAAATTAATCAAAAGTGACTGTAAAGACATTTATAATATTACAAGAGATTTCTATTTCAAATAAATGTTGTTCTTTTGAACGTTCTGTTCATCAAATAATCCTGAAAAAACATGTATCATGGTTTCCCACAACAACATTTATTAGCACAAACATTCAAAATTGATAATAATAAGAACTATTATTAATATTTGAGCACCAATCATAATTCACTAATAATAAATGATAACAACTGAGCAGCAAATCAGCATATTAGAATTATTTCTGAAGGAGAATTTAACACTGAAGACTGGTGATATTGAAAATTCAGCTTTGCCATCACAGAAATAAATGACATTTTAAAATATATTCAAACAGAAAACGGTTATTTTAAATTGCAATGATTCACAATTTTACTGATTTCACTTGATTTTTAATGAAATAAACGCAGCCGTGGCGAGCAATAAGAGACTTCTTTCGAAAACATCAAAATGTCTTAATTATTACAAATGTTGGAATTAGTGTATAGAAATTTCTAGCGTTTCGAGGTTTAATTCTTGCACCCAATCTCAGTGATTAGTAGCAGCAGCTGATAGGAAATTCATCCAGCTGAGTCAGGGAACACACAGCAGCCCTGGAGACTGAATCTGGATTAGATATTCAAACAAACCTGACCCTTAAAATCATTTAGCTTCTCAGCTGCGAAACGAGCGACTGAAGGCAGAAGCTCCATTTGTCTGATATCTCTTCATTATGGATGAGAGGCACTGTAATTCAAAGACATTAAATATTCAGGACAGTGTGTGTGTGAGTGTGTGTGTGTGTGTGTGTGTGTGTGAGAGAGAGAGAGAGAGAGAGAGAGAGAGAGAGAGAGAGAGAGAGAGAGAGAGAGAGGAGTGATGGAGAGCGAAAGGGTAGAATGAGACAAGTGAAAGATAGATGGACAGATGAAAACGTGCGTCAATAAGTGTGAGAGCACGTGTCCTTGCTGTTGTGCTCAATTCATTAAACTCCTCGATATAAAAACTGCAGCGAATTGAGGCCTATAATGTCAAATCATGTGCTAAATTAGACCCTGTTAATCTTTTATAATGCTGCTTACTGGAAACAAGTTTTGTTTACAGGGAGGAGTTGATGACAATAAAATAATGCATCTTAATAGACTACAATCAAAACTAAAAAAGTCAGTTAGGATAAAATCATGTGCCAAGTGCAATGCAGATAAATTGATTTGTGCTTTGACACTCACACATTACAAGGTACAGAATCTCAGTCAGCTTAAAGGACCCAGTGACCCTCAATGTGTTCTCTTTTAAATGGATATTTGATGACAAGGTTTATTTGCAAATAATCTTACTGCAGCCCCTCTCTCTCTCTCTCTCTCTCTCTCTCTCTCTCTCTCTCTCTCTCTCTCTCTCTCTCTCTCTCTCTCTCTCTGAGAGATGAAGTGTGATAACACCCTGTCAATTATCCTTAGGTTTTAATTGCTCCAGGGGGGAAGTTTCCATCCCCTCGTGACTGCTGGCAGGACTGCTATCTCTGTCAGAGTAAACAGGAACAGACGGTTACCTGCATCTCGGGACTTCCGGACAACACTTCCCCATGTCAAGTAGACACAAGCAAAATAACTGAGGATTTTCAACAAAGACAAAGCAAGTGGACTGTTTTGTCTTTTTATAAAGGTATACTATGAACCTTTTTTTTTTTTTTCAAAATGAACTAAATTTAAATAACGATAATAATTTTTGTCTTACCTTGATTAACTACGATTAGCCCGTTATAAGTGTTTATATTTTAGACCTAACGGGATGGCTCTCAAGGGAAATAATGTACATTCGTCACTCGCCCGTGTGTCTTGTCATAACTGTAAATAGAGAAAAGTTGCTCAGACTACTTTGATGTGTTTATGGCGTGGGAGTGGCATATGTTAGCTGTCACATGAGCGAGAAAGGTTGACATGGAGCAGCTCAATCTCGAAACTTCAGGAATCATCCGAGAACAAAGGAGTGTCTTCTAACGAAAAGAGAATGTGACAGAGCTTGTAATAAAACAAGAATAAACATTGGCTTGGCTTTTCGGATATGGCGAGAACTGAGGTATTTGAAATGTTGTAAAAGCAACACGGAGATGGCATTTTTATAACTACACAGGTGAGTACGGTATTTTACTGAACAGAAAAATTGTCATATGTAGCTCTCTAAAGCCCCTTTCACACTGCACGTCGGACCCGCAATATTCCCGGAACATTGCCGGGTCGCCTTCTGTGTGAAAGCAACCACGTCCCGGGATTGATTACCGAATTGAACCCGGGTCGGGGACCTAGTAACATTGCGGGATTCGATCCGGGATGAGCGCTGTGTGAACAAAAGCCAAAACTAATGCCGCAACGTGTACGTAGTTATCGTGCGACTCTTAGAGCTTGTTTTTTCAATAATACAACCCTGCAGTGCCAGAAGAGCTAGTTGATGTTTTAAACGCAGAGAGTGTTCGTATACAAAAGAAACAAATTAAACAAGCAGAAATGTGCGCAAACCGGACACAAGTCGAGACCACGGAGCTTCTTACTATCCGCGCTGAAGCTGAGATCGCTCGCCATTATACGTCACATCAGGATGTCATGTGTCAACTTGATCCGGGACCGTTACAGGTTGTGTGGGAAGGTGCACAAATGTCAGGTCGCATTATCCGTGTATTTGCCGGAATCGCAGTGTGAAAGGGGCTTAACGGAGTTTATTGTAAAGCATTATCTGTTGTGAAGGGTCATTTCATTATGGTTGCTGTAGAGCTTTACTGGAAATCATTTTCAAGGAAGTACGGTGTCTACTAATTGACCGTTCACAAAGACCCACCCCATTTAGTTACTGTTGCTATGTCTGACAAGCCGTGCTCTCACACACGTTCTCACCCAGTGAAAACACATCACAGAGCAAAGAGGATACTGACAACCCACTGACAGACAGGACAGGGCAGATTACTTTTAATACAACCCAGTCTTATTCCCAAGGCGTCAAAATCCGAAGCATGGTCAAGAAAGTTAAATAATCCAAGTTTTCCGAGGTCTAACGATTGATTTGTATGAAGAAAATCCCCAAAAGCGATAGGCATCTCCATCCGCCGAAGATCATGAACACATCAAATTTCAAATATTGCCGCCCGTTACGTCCGATTTCATAGTGAAATTACATTGGCTCTCGTATGTCTTGTGACCAATTGCGTCATTACGTCAGCATTGATTGTAAAATGTCATTGGCTCGCCTGTGTCTTGTGACCGATTGCGTCATGCTCAAGAGTCTTTTGAATTATTTGAATGAGATATGAATGAGTTCGTTCACGGGGCAGCGGGATCATCATTTCAGCGATTAAAACATCAAGATCAACTCTGTTCTTCACATGAAGACATCGTATGACTTCAGAAGACTTGGAATGCAATAAATACTTGTGACTGTACATTTATTTTGCCTGTTATGTGTTTTATATTGTTTAGATGAGGGTAGGTTTAGGGCAGGAGTTGGGTTAGTTGCTCCAAAATATAAAAGTAGCCTGTGGCAAGCAGTGAGGCGAGGGACCGTGAGAGCGGGGCGGTGGCGAGTGGTAATGAGCGCCAGCTGAACGACACACCGGTCTCGTCTCACCATGGTGGAGTGACGGGAGTATAAAGGGAAGAGCAAAGACAGTGGAAGACGAGAGAGGACCAGGCCTGGACTTTACATTGAGTTAAACAAATACTTAAAATCTAACTGTGGAATTATTAAAATATTAAAAAGGGCAATGCTTTTAATCACAAATAACACTGATTATCTCTTCATCACGGCACATGTTAGTGGGTGGTATATATTAAGCAGCAAGTGAACATTTTGTCCTCAAAGTTGATGTGTTAGAAGCAGAACAAATGGGCAAATATAAGAATTTGGGTGAGTTTGACAAGTGCCAGATTGTGATGGCCAGTCAACTGGGTCAGAGCATCTCCAAAACTGCAGCTCTTATGGGTGTTCACGGTCTGCAGTGGTCAGTATCTATCAAAAATGGCCCAAGGAAGGAACAGTGATGAACTGTAGACAGGATCATGGGCGGCCAAGGCTCACTGATGCACGTAGGGGAGCGAAGGCTGGCCTGTGTGGTCCGAACAAACAGATGAGCTACTGTAGCTCAAATTACTCAAGAAGTTAATGCTGGTGCTGATAAAAAGGTGTCATAGCTGCATAGCCGCAGACTGGTCAGGGTGCCCATGCTGACCCCATCCACCGCTGAAAGCGCCAACAGCGGGCAAGTGAGATTCAGATCAGGACCATGGAGCAAGAAGGAAGAAGGTGGCCTGGTCTGATGAATCGTGTTCTTTTACATCACGTGAAGGTGTGTCGCTTACCTGGAGAACACATTACACCAGGATGTACTATGTGAAAAGGGCAAGCCGGCGGAGGTAGTGTGATGATTTGAGCAATGTTCTGCTGGGAAACCTTGGGTCATGCCATCCATGTGGATGTTACTTTGACACGTACCCCCTACCTAAGCATTGTTGCAGACCATGTACACCCTTTCATTAAAGCGGTATTCCCTGGTGGCTGTGGCCTCTTTCTGCAGGATAATGTGCCCTGCCGCAAAGAAAAAATGATTCAGGAATGTTTGGAGAGCACAACGAGTTTGGACGAGGGTGGAGCTTCAGGCCAGAACACAACATGACAACATCAACATCAGTTGAGGGCTGCAACAACAACTTTTAAATGACAATATCCTGGCCGGACTACTGTTGTCAGTGATATAAGTATTTGAAATTAACATTATTTCTTAATGTCTAGTCAAGTCAAGTCAACCTTTATTTATATAGCACATTTAAAAACAACAGAGGTTGAGCCAAAGTGCTTTACAAATTATCAAAATAAAAAAATAAAAAACCTTCAAAAACATCAACACATAATTCTATCAGCATCAACACATAATTTATAATCTATTCAAAGGCTACAGAGAACAGATATGTCTTCAAGGACGACTTAAAAATGGCTAAAGATGAAGATGACCTCACATAGAGAGGAAGACTATTCCACAATTTCGGACCCCTCACCGAAAAAGCGTGGTCACCCTTAGATTTATAGCGGCAGCGAGGAACCACAGTAACAGTTGGACAGAGGACCTTAGTGCTCTAGTCGGAGAGTAAGGATGTAAAAGATCACTGATGTACTTGGGAGTGAGGCCAGATAATGCTTTGTAAACAAACATTTTGAAATCCACCCTAAATTTGACAGGGAGCCAGTGTAAGTTTCTCAGCGCTGGGGTAATGTGATCCCTTTTCCTTAATCCAAGTAACAGTCTGGCTGCAGTATTCTGAACAAGTTGTAAACGAGATAATGCATTTTGGGGCAAGTCACTGTACAGTGAATTACAATAATCTAACCTAGTAACATATCAGGGCCATTTTATGATTAATTGAAATACATTTCTTACATACAGCTCCTTTAAGCTTATCTGCATTTGCAGCAAATTCAATAATATCTATTATTATTTGTCCTTGTCCTAGTTTTATTTTTTTACTCCAATTCAAGGCCCCAAACCCTGCAAAAACATTCACGGGGAACTCATGGGCCGGATGGGCTGGGTTTGCCAGGGTCGAATTTTAGTCCCAATCCAGCCCTGCCCCCAATGCATTCGGGCCCATATGCATGTGCATTATTCTTCATACCAAGGTGCCACGCCACTGGTCTTCTTTATATATACAGTTTTATACTTTATAGTTTAAAAAATGCCTTAGCAAGCACAACTAACCAAAAAATGCTAGTTCTTTAGCAATACTAACATTTTATACTTCAATTCTGCTTAACACATGATAAAAAGGATGCAAAAATGGGGTATTAACCACACGAGACTCTCTCTCTCTCTCTCTCTCTCTCTCTCTCTCTCTCTCTCTCTCTCTCTCTCTCTCTCTCTCTCTCTCTCTCTCTCTCTCTCTCTCTCTCTCTCTCTCTCTCTCTCTCTCTCAGGGTTAGTATGTAATAGTCTTTCTGTCAGCTGCTCCACCTGAACAATGTGCATTGAATGTTACCGTGGAGACCGACAATTACTCCATTACGCTTTTGTGGAGTTGACATTGTTCTTTTAGCTCTGTACATCTTCCCAGAAAGCCAAATTTGCCTTCGTGCAAAAAAAAAAAAAAAAAAAAAAAAAAACGTGTTAAAGTTTCCAAGAACCCACATTACATAAATCATCTGATCACAGATCTTTCGTCTTATGCTGTCGGACACTATAACATGCTAACATGCATCTTTGTAATTTAAGCGAACAATGGCATTTTTGATGTGCTCGAATTTTACCTCTCGTCTCAACTGCAGCTGCTGCTATCTGAGGTAATTAGCCCCTGGCTACGGTTTAATTGCCTGTCAGCACATGCAGTAAAATGCAGGTTAAACGCCCAGGTGCCAAAAGGCTGTGTTTCCTCTGTGGCTGCCACCCGCAGTGCTGTGATGCGCAGACAGCGTGTGCTCTGCGGCAGACAGACAGTACAGAGAGCCAGACGCTCTTTTGCGGAATACAGCTGTCCTGTGAAGCTTGCAAATTTGCAAAAGTCGGGTTGTCATGTCTGATACACCCACTTTCTACCCAGAACACCCCCCTCCCAAACGTGATTCTTTCTCTTTCCGTGACAGCTGTTCTTTTTCCGCCAAAGTACCGAACAAGAAAAAAGCGAGCTTTTAGCCATTCCAGAGAATTGTCTATTTTGCGCTTTGCATTCTATCTGACTCTTCACCACGAGACGTATCTGTCTCTTTAGGTGTGATTTGACAGGCAAGAGGAAGGTGAGTCGGTTACTGTGGCAACCGGCGGAGTGACTCGTAGGCTTTTGACATTAGCACGGAGTGGAAGCGGGTGGAGACGGGGGGTTGGTGGTGTTGCTGGAGGCAGATCAGAGCAATGTGTCACTGGGCTACTGCACCAAGACATTCTTCCCGTCTCCTCCTCGCAGGAACAAGCTCCGAGAGAGAGAGAGAAAATAATCCCTTTTTAGGGTCCTGCCTCTGAAGACGTCAAGCCCCCAGCAATGTCTTACTCAAAATTTATGTGACTGATCATTCGGAGTAACATTTTTTATGCATTATACATGTAATACACAGAGCTCTTTTGATGGACTAAGCCTTTTGAAATCGGACCGTGCCGTCCAGTGTGCTACAAGAAGCCCTTGGCAGACTTTTGGAGCCGCATCAAAATGCCGCTGTGAGCAAAATTTAAAATTTAAAATTTTAATTTGTTAACACACTGTGGACACACATCTGTGTTCAATCTGTGAATTTTGCATAATATGTCTCCTTTAATGCCAAGTTTGGGCACCAGAATATCATTAAAACTTGGGTCAGTAAGCAACCTTCTAGTGACCAGTAATATTAATGCCATAGCAACCACACAGAACACCCTAGCAACTGCTTATCAATGCCATGGCGGCCATTTACAACACTCAAGCAACTTTTACACAGGCAAGTACCACTCACATTTTCTTCTGAAAATTTAAACATTGAATATGACTGTCAAGCTCTACAGCTTCAGTCATTCAAGAATGTTTTTTTTTTTTGCTGGGAATGAATCATTCAGAACCAGATTCATACAAAAGATATGACTCAAAACACAGATTTATTCATAAATAATAGGCTACTTGAGTGACAAGGAAATCTAAGGCCCCGATCACACCGAACGTGTTTTTCAGGTTCGAAAACGCGAGGCACACTGCACTGCCTTTTTTGGTTGGCTTTTTTTCATTCAGAAAAGAGTTTTTTTATGTTTCTAGGAAACCCCCGAATCAGCTGTACTGTCAGTCTAATCAATGTAACGGTCACCACAATGGAAGACAACCTCATTTATTCGTTTGGAAAACAGAAAATAAACGTGATGACATCGGCCGCTTTTCCGTTCAGAGTTGACTTTTTTTCAACTTCATGCGCTCGGAGCGCTCCTTCAAAAACGAGAGGCGCAACAGGTGGTTAAAACGCGAGGCGCAAAACTAGGCCTGGGAATCGAGACTAGATTCCAACGCTTGGAATCGATTCCATCGAGGAGAATCGACTCCTCTTTATTCATTCTTTCAAATAACGAGTTAAAAATAAAGCAATTCAGGTTTTTTTTTTTTTTGCGTCATTGCGTGATGACGTCACTAGAACGTAATTCTAGCTACTTATTTTTATGGTATGAAACGTTCAAATCAAGCCATATGTGAACGCATATTGCTGATTATTACTATACCTTTCATTCACTTAGTTTAATAGTGTTTATTGTCATTGTTTCCTTCTGTGATCCTGCATCGTGGACAAGTTTGCTACATTTTGCACACAAAAACTCCATAATTTTAAATTGTGAAATGGTTCTGTTTTCCACAACGGTAGGTTTTGAGCTCTGCTTACAGATGCAGATGTGAGGGTCTTATTTTAATTTTCTATTTTCTTTTATTTTCTTTAATGAAAGAAAATGCGCCTAGACTAGCGTACAGCTTAATGACCGAGTCTAATGTTGCTATAGTAATGAACGCAACTTGCTCGCGCATCTGATTGACAAATAAACTGTGCACTCTTATTTTATTGTTTTTGTTAATATTGTGGTTATTTTGCCTCGTACATTCTGTGTAAAACACTTATTTGAACGTAGTCATTTAACTTAACTGTGCACATGCATTTTAGACATGTCATGTAGTTTTAAACATGCAATAAATGCACATCCATGAATAATGTGCTATCCTTTTTATTTATTAGGCTAAATCGCATTTACTTCTGGGCTATATGGGCCATTTCAGGAGAATCCATCATTTAAAATTCATCAGAGTTATGGAAATGTATCATCGTTTTACAAATAAAGTTTCGGAGAAGGATACTTTCTACATCCTTGTATCCTGCGGTCACTCCGGAACTAGGTTCCTCCATCGATTTTGTTAAAAAAAGAAGAATCGGAATTGAAAACAACAGTGCGGAATCGTTTGATTCCGTCGATTCCGGAAACAGGAATTGTAATCGATTCCAAGAATTTCGGAATTGACCAGCCCTACACAAAAAGCAGCGCGCATAACGCTCTCTGCCAACCGAAATCCATTCAAAAAAGGCACCTCTCGCTGCAAAAACTCATTCTGTTTGATCGGGGCCAAAGGCTACAATTCAGATTTTTGGTGAATAACAACAACATTTTTTTAGCAGCATCTAGTGGTGAGTTTGCGAATTGCAACCGCCCACTTCTCACCCCTCCCTTTTGAAGCACATAGAGAAACTCGGTGGTCAGTCAGTCAGACATTCATATTTATGTATAGCACATTTAAAAACACCAGTTGGCCAAAATGCTGTACTAAGTGAAAAGCAACTTTCCCAGGGAAAGCAAGTACTGACAATAATGTAAAAATGTGTACTTTGAATGCAATGTAAGTCGCTTTGGATAAAAGCATCTGCCAAATGCATAAATGTAAATGTAAGTGTAAACAAGTACCCTAACAAGTTAACATAAAACACACCAATAAACAAGACACTACAATTTATACCACTTATGACCATAAGCAACAGTAAATAAATGGGTTTTAAGCAAAGATTTAAAATTGATGTATGTTAGTGCAGTCTTTATGAAAAATGCCAAAATTGTTCCAAAGCTGTGGAGCGGCCACTGAAAAGGCAAGATCTCCTCTCAATTTTAAATGTGCCCTTTCAACAGTCAACTGTAAACTACTGGTTGACCTGAGTTTTCTGGTAACATTATGTCGGAATTAAAGGATTTCAGAGTTGTATTGAAGAGCCAGTACATGCAAACCCTTATAAGCAAACAATATGTGTTTTGAACTCAATACGGTATTTAACTGGGAGCCAGTGTAGAGAGAACAACACTGTTCGCTTTTCCTTGTTCCTGTTAACAATCTTGCAGGAAGTTGGAGATGTGCCAATAGAGACTGAGACACCCAAGTATAGTACATTACAATAGTCTAATCTGGATTAAATAAAAGCATGTATCACAGACTCCATGTCTCTGGGTGATAAGAAAGATTTCATTTTCACAATATTCTTTAACTGATAAAAACAACTAAAAATAAAAGACAGCATATATATATGGATGGATGGATGGATGGATGGATGGATGGATGGATGGATGGATGGATGGATGGATGGATGGATGGATGGATGGATGGATGGATGGATGGATGGATGGATAGATAGATAGATAGATAGATAGATAGATAGATAGATAGATAGATAGATAGATAGATAGATAGATAGATAGATAGATAGATAGATAGATATCGAATATGCACGCACGCACGCACACAGACACACACACAGACACACAGACACACACACACACACACACACACACACACACACACACACACACACACACACACACACACACACACACACACACACACACACACACACACACACACACACACACACACACACACACACACACACACACACACATAAAAAAAACACTATAATACAAATAATAGTATAATAAATAAAGCAGAGCTCAGGGTGTCATTTATCCTGATCGTCTGCTTCCAAACGCTGATAAGCATTTCAGGTTTGAAGGGTTAGTCAACAGGAGTTTCTCACAGGTGTCTGCGGTGGATCAATGAGCTAGTAACATATACCAGAGATCAATCTAAGAAGCAGATGCATGATCAGAACGGTTTTCCACATTATGCAGAGCAAACTGACAGATCTTTGATCGTGACAACAGACGCCACAAAAAAAGAAAGAAGCTCCCCTGTTCCTCTTCGCATCCGCTTTCATGTCTGGTGAGGTTCTGGTGCTCTGGGCATATGGTGCCTGGATCTCCTGTGATGACAAGTGACAGGTTAACAGAGCCGCCCGTGGGGGGCGCCGCACTGCGGCGGGGGGAGAAGGTGGGCTGTGAGTTTGCTAAACACTCCCATCTGTTCATATCCTGAGGCGCTACTGTATCATCTTATGCAAATGAACTTGTGCGGGAAGCACGTTAATGCACATACAGTACAGCAGAGTTAAGAGAGCAGTTAGATGAGAAGTGGAGGTTCAGCTTCTGCCTGCGAGCAAACTTTGTTTTGTGAATCAGATCAATTTCGGGATACATGTAATCTTGCCAACCCTGTTTTACCCATTAACCACAGCTAGGCTGGAGGCTGCCGTGTCTCTTAGGAAAACAGTCAAAAAGGTCCAGATGCCAAAGATCTGACTTTATTGGTCCAGTCAACAAGGCTGAGATGCCAGCTGAATCTCTAACAATTTAATTTGCAACTTTCTCTTTTAAATAGTTTCTCCTTACAAGTTTAACCAATGAACGTTAATTTGGCTATTTCCCAAACATTTTAATAGCCCATCCTCCTTTCGACTGCCACAATAATTAGTCTCCCAAAGAACATATTAAAAACCATCAAGAAAGTGCACATAACATAAATAAATAAACAGCTTAAAAAACACTATAATATGTGTGTGTGTGTGAAAAAAGAACAGCGAGTGATTTTGTTTTTCACTGTACCATTTAGTATCTGGTGCAGGCTTGCCCACTGATTCTTTTCTTTTTATGTTGCTGAAGTGAAACATACAGTGTAGTTATAGAGACCAGAGGTCTTACTCAGGCCTAATAAAAGCCTAAAGTTTCCTGGCTTATATATATATATATTATATATATATATATATTATATGTCTAATATAAATATACTATACATCTAATTAACATTATGTAGAATTAGCAGCCTAAAAGTTTATGTGAAATTCACTTTTACATGGTGTTTGAACATAAATGTGTGTCGGCAGTGTGTGTACACAACCACCGTATAATGGTAAAAAATTCACCTACTCCACTTTTGAATCCCCACAAATCATATGTCTCAGAAAAAAGAACAGCGAGTGATTTTGTTTTTCATTTGTTGTTTGGTTCATATTAAAACATTATTATTTTATGAAGCAAGGAGAATGGTTTTTGTACTCAAAAATAAAATAAAATTATGACTTATATATGAATCAGCATATCGATTCATTAATTGGATCGCGTGTCAAACCGCCAAACTGCTGAAATCACTCGACTTTAGCAATCCGAATCATGAATCGATACACTATTTCATAACGGTTTTAAGCTAAGTTTTGAAATCGGCCCATTGCTATACAAGTGATTATTTAGGGGGGTTTTTTGCACAAAAAATATTCTCGTCGCTTCATAAAAATATTGTAGAATCAGTGTAGTGAGATGGGCTTTGTAATGACGTCTTTAGTGCCTTTATGGGTCTTGAGAGAGGAAATGACATTGGTGTCAATGGAGACCTTTCTGAGCCATCGGATTTCAACAAAAATATCTTCATTTGTGTTACAAAGATGAACGGAGGGCTTACGGATGTCGAACGACATTAGGTAATTAAGTAATTAATGAGAGAATTTTCATTTTGGGGTGAACTAGCCCTTTAAGTGCAATAAGACGTGAAAGAGAACTGAGTTTAATACTCACAGGACATGCCATCTGACATCCAGCTTCCTGTGTGCATGCTTCAGATGTGTGCGCTGCAGCGCTCAGAAAACCATTTATCAAAAGTTTAGATTGATATGACTTTAAAGCTACACTGTGTAACTTTTTTAGTTTATTCTTAGCTAAAATCACTTAGTTCTTTCAAAAATATATGTGCTCATTAATGTATATTTACTTCTTTCAAGTAATAAAGTATTCTCGTAAGTTTATAATATGCCATTGAAAATACATACGGGTGAGGGGTTCGGATGGCGGTCGCCATGTTGCCTCTCCATCTTGAAAGTACATTAGCCAAAGAGGGACATACCCGTAAATTCAAGCTTCGCTTTTCGCGTTTTAACACTCGATGGCACCGTGTCGCATGTGAAGAGGGGGATTGCTTGAGGCTGCAATATGATGATGGAGGATCACTCTTATTCTCGAGGATATTTGCCAGAGATGCCAAGGAAGTGGAAAAGAGAATTAAGACGGCAACGCAACAGGCAAATCAACAAGACAAAAGTAAATATTGGAGTGGCCTTTCCAAGATGGAAAGAGCTCATGAGGAGCAACGATTTTAAAAAGGATGCCGACGTTGCCTGCTTTCTTCTCGACAGGTAATATTAACTCAGCCTATTTGTGTATATTGGAAGTTTTATTGTTGCTTGGCTAATTATATCATGGTGTGCTGTGCATAACACTAGAACGACGTCTAGGATAGTTTTCCTCACGTCAATGATGAAAAAGTATTGCTTTCCTTGTAACATAAATCCGTGTTCTATGACGGATAACATGAGATTAATATTTTAATTGCATTATAATTTGTAGGCTATATATGTAAGCACTTTAAATTTTAGTTATTTTTAATTTATTTTACTGTATACACAATTAATGTAGTCTAATCTGATAATGCTAGTGTAAGTTAGATGTTTCTAAGCAAAACTTTCACCTTTACTTTTACATCTGTGCTGTAATCTTATTAATTTAAGATGTATTATTGCGCGATGTAAATATATTTCACACTAAGACACCTTATTATGACTAGCCTACGAATGGGGCACTAGTAGGTCATTAGAGAAAATCATATAGCCTACAATGTAACTTTGCCTTACGCTAGTGATGCCGTACAATATACAGGATAACGATAGCACTGATAAAAGTTACTTTACTAAGATTAGCTTGCATTCGTCTGGGAACCTGATAGCTGATGTTAGCAATGAAATGGTAAAAAAAAAATAACGGAAACGTAAAACTATTATTCATTTTACATAGATTAATTTGATCATAGATCATTTGGCAAATTAAATCACTGCAAATTACAATAGTTTTCAAAAGTAACCTCATCACTTGAAGCAACACTCACCGAAGAGGTTGAACTGGAAGCCATAATCTTTGACTAAATCGGCCACCGTAGGAGTTGAAACGAAATCGAAATTGAGAGGAACAGAAACTATTATTCACTGGATGGTCATATACCTTTTCACCGCTAGATGGGGGAAAATATCACACAGTGTAGCTTTAAAACACATGTGGACAATTAACTTCCGTGATGAGCTGTAAAGGCTGGACAGCAGCTCATTAGCATTTAAAGATGCATGCACCAAAACAGCATGTTCCATTTAAAAATGGGCATTTACAACATGGTATAATAAATTATCTATGCGGTATTTTGAGCTGAAACGAAGACATTCTGCGGACACCAGAGGTTTATATTATTATTAAAGGGGCATAATAGGTCCCCTTTTAGTAACAGCTCAACCATGTGAGACTTTCAGTTAGTTTTAGCGACAATGCCAATAACTTATTTTTAATAACTTATACTTTTTATTATACAATAAAAATGTTCTTTGCTATCTTAAAGTGAAAAAGAGTAGTAGTTAAAAGTGCATGTATTGTATTTACACTAGAGTTGTGTACTGCATATCCTTCAATACAGATTAAATCAATTTTACTTACACAAACAGAAATATACAGTGGTTAAATCCAGCTCGGTTAATCCTTGCGAGAGATTTAGGTATTAATGTGAAGGATTTTTAGAAAGCAGATGTCTTATCCCGTGTAAAATCTAAAAAAAAATAGTCAGATTAGCGGCTTGAGAACATTGAAACACATGTTATTTTTTACGATCAGCTGATACACAGAGAGCTTGATCTCTATAATCCTATAGCATGTAACTAGATACATGTATTATATTTGCTTTAGCTCTGAGATATAGTTTAAAATAAACCTAAGGAGCTTTTGATGGGAATGAAACGCTTCAAATAAAACCCTCAAATCCATGTAAAACTGATGTAATTACTTCACTAATATACTTTTGAGTTATGAGAGGAGGAGGAGGATGATAATAATAGTAATTTAGAGTTTCTTTTCCCCTGATTGGGCTGATTAATATCACACACTGACCTGATCATTTAAAGAGTTTAAAGATGAAGCGCGGCTCTCAGATGAACACAGTCAGAGATGTTGTGGGCTCTGAAGAGGTAATGAGAGCAGATCTCAGAGGCTGTCAGACCGCAGTCCCTCATTAGGTGCCAATTAGACATTAACGGCCTGACTTACTGCCATGGAGAGAAGTGATCTGTCTCTGCCCACCCCCGGACACATCAAACACACACTTGCAGTATGGCTCTGTGTAACATACTGCTCATTTTCTTTCTTTAAAACGATTTGTGTTTCTTTAAAACACAAAAATCGAGCTCATTTACTACAACATACTCGCGCAGGGTGAATATAAAATATGCAACTATCACAACAGACTTCTTCGATAAAACCTTGATGCAACATCCAATCAATTGCAGCAACAAATCCAATATTCTCATCTACGTCACGGCAGACGGATTCTCCCGGAGCACACTTGTGCTCTGGGTCAGTGAGCGTCTGTCTAAACCACTTCAGCTCAGCGGAGAATCCTGACAGGTCACCAAAAAAAACAAATATTTGCTCTTAAGCTTCTGGCCGCTTTAATTCATTTGTTTTCATCTCTGAGTTAATTCTGTTCATCTCCATATGCCAGGCGGATTACCGCACACCAATAGATCTGCTGTCTGGATGTGGACGCTTTAATTACTCCACGTGGCCCCTGTCTGTGTGGCCCTGGATTGCATCCCAGGGGTCCATTTTTCAACCTACTTATCAGACAAGTGGCATCACCATCACAGAAGGGAATTATATACAGTGCCATCTTCATCTACAGTCAAAAGACAGAGCAAAGATAAAACAAAAGTACATTTTTAATGCTTTTTAGTAGCATTTTCTAGATTATAAAGATTTTTAAAAAGATTTTTCTGTTATTCAATGATTTCAAATGTATTTTCCCCCAATCTTTTCTTATTACCATAATGCAAAACGTCAAGAAGACAAAAAAAACTATACATCCTTTATTTTTAGTCTATAATATACATGGTCCTACTCAAAAGTGATTTGAACCGGGGTTTCCAGCTTGGGAGGTGGGTGCGCTGTTTACACACACAGCTCTTACTGGCCTATGTCTGTTACACTCTCCCCCCTAAACGTCACTCCAATCCAGGTCAAGGAACCAAATGTAACTGGTTCTACTCAAACCCCTCTGAGCGGGATTCGAACCGGTGTCTCCAGAGTTGGAGGTGAGTACACTTATAAGGACGCAAAAACAAACAAAAAAAACACAGCCAATTGTGCGTCTCTTTGGGCCAAGGGAGTGAGGTTTACAGGCACAGCTCTTACTGGCCTATGTCCGTTACACTCACCTCCCTAAACCTCCCTCCCATCCGGGTCACGAGACCATATGTAAACGGTCCTACTTGAGCTGCTTCGAGCATGCTTCGAACCGGGGTCTCTGCTGTGGGAAGCAGGCACGCAAAAAGGACACTAAAGACCGCAGCCACTCACGTCAGTCGGTATTGCACCTTTTGGGGCTAGGGGAGTGGAGTGAGGTCTACATGCACGGCTCTTACTGGCTACGTGCGTTACACTCACCTCCCTAAACCTCATTCCCATTTGGGTCACGGCACGGGCTAGGGGAGTGAGGTTTACATGCACAGCTCTTACTGGCCTACATCTGTTACACTCACCTCCCTAAACCTCACTCCCATCCGGGTCACGGCACCAAATGTAACCGGTCCTACTCGACCTGCTTCGAGCAGGAATAGAACCAGGGTCTCCGTCTTGGGAGGCAGGCACACTAAAAGGACGCTAAAGACCACAGCCACTCACGTAAGTCGGTAGCTCACCTCTTGGGGCTAGGGGAGTGAGGTTTACATGCACCGCTCTAATGCCTGGTTCAGACTGCACGATATTAGCCCGAATTTGGCACAATCTGTTTGACGTAAGGTGTCGTAGGGATTCATAAACGATAATGGACGCCGGGACGCAATAATCGATCGTTTCATCTCGTATAGTGTGTCATAGTATACGACAACCGAATCCGCGTCTGCGATAGTTCACGACGTCATGACAGAAAGACTAGCATGTTTAATTTTTTTTGCGGTCCTTCACGACGGGTTCTGTCACGTGTAACGGTGACCAACCGGAGCACAGACAGTTTTCATACACAGCTTTCAAACACGGCGAAACGCATGAGAGATGACGGAGCGGCTAACTTTAGGTGGAATTATAAAATGGAGGAAAGATTCGTGGAGTTGTGGCAACAGTACTCCTGCCTGTACGATGTGTCATCGACGGACTACCACAACCAAATAAGAGAAATGCTGGCGAACGATAGCGGAAGCCCTTCAGAAACCCTGTGAGTAACGTTACTGGAATGTAAGCTTAAAAGATGTTTTACAAATACGTTGTGGGAACAAGCTTTTACTTCTGGCTAATAACTAAATATTTAATATAAAAAGAACAATATTTTACCTCAAGTTCTCTTTGGAGGATTGACAGCCCATTATGTCCTCTTCCAGCAAGCCAGGAACGTGTCCTTTGTTGGGTTTTATTTTTATTTTTGCACTTTTCTAAACATAAAACAGCCAAAACACGCTGCTTCGGACATCGTTTTTTGTGCTCTTGTTTCTGAAAGTCGATGACATCACGCACGTCGTGACAACAAGCGATGATTGGTCGAGTAGCAACGTGTAGTCTGACATGTTTCTAGTCCAGGACACGACAAGATTTTAGGAGTAAAAATCGCGTAATCTGGCACAGTAACTATCGTAACAGACAGAAATATCTTGTAGTCTAGACCAGGCTTTACTGGCCTACATTTGTTACACTCACCCCCTAAATCTTGCTCTCACCCCGGGCACAACACCAAATGTAACTGGTCCTACTTGATCCGCTCCAAGCGGGATTCGCACCATATTTTCTGCATGGGAGGTGGGCGTGCTAAAAACTATGTTAAAGACTGCAGTCAGTGCCTATATACATACATTTATACACACACCTACATAACATATGATGTTATGTATATACGTATACAATAAGTATATGTTTTAATAATTGGTATTATACACAGACACAAACTTGAGCCCTAAGCAATTAAAACATAACCAAAACATTAACTACTCCAAAGGAATTTATATTACTATAATGAGAATCAACATAACAATAATAAAAATAATAATAATAATAAAAAACTCAATATAAAATGCCCAGACACATTATATTAATGACAATTTGGGGGGCAATGTTCTTAATAGTAATGAAAAAAAAAAAAAAAAGCAACATAATGGCTCTGCTTCTCTGTACACAGCCCTGTTGATGCAATGTCTTCTTTTCCCCTCTAAATCTTACATCTCAGGGGTCAGCATGCTGAGGTCACCCCTCCCCCCAGCCACCCTACTTCCACTCATCTGTCCATCTAATCTGCTGAGACCCATCTGCTCAATGCACCCCACACAGAAGACTAGGCAAAAACGAGCAGAGACGACAGCAACACAAGCTGTTTGACGTGTGCGCCCATCACTCACCAATGTTTGTCCAGTGTCTAGCTGCTGACTCGCTCAAACCCTTAGCTGAACGACAGGTGCAAAGTCACAGCACAATTTATACGTCAGAACTATGATAAAAAGATGAATGGCAAATTTAAAATTTGAGACAGACAGACAGACAGACAGACAGACAGACAGACAGACAGACAGACAGACAGACAGACAGACAGATAGATAGATAGATAGATAGATAGATAGATAGATAGATAGATAGATAGATAGATAGATAGATAGATAGATAGATAGATAGATAGATAGATAGATAGATAGATAGATAGATAGATAGATAGATAGATAGATAGATAGATAGATAGATAGATAGATAGATAGATAGATAGATAGATAGATAGATAGATAGATAGATAGATAGATAGATAGATAGATCACTCAGTTTGTTTAATTCATGCAATAAACACACAGTGTCTGAAAAACTACTTGAGCCAAAGCTTTAAAATGAATACATAGATGTCATCAATTATAAATCCAGGTTCAGATGAGAATGCATTTATACATTTTAACACATTTTAACAAGTGTGGCATCTGGGGTTAGTCATTCATAAATAATTCACCATATGTTCACAATATTCATATCAGGAGTCATTTCTGTGGAAAGAAACTGGTGTCTGGCTTCAAGTGATGTTTCTACAAGCCATATTGCAAAAATGTTTGTTTGCCCGTAAATATTGTATTACTATTACTATTATTATTATATTCTTTAAAGTTAAGTTCAATTTTAAAACTATATATTCTTTTCAGAGAATATAATTTGAATTTTTCTTAAACCCATTGGTCATTTTTTTCTTCGTAAGCACAAAAATAAGTAGATTTATGTTTAAATAAAGAATTGAATGGAAAAAAAATCCAGTGCGGTGTGCATCATCCATGAACAATGAATCTATTGCAAACCATATCATTATTTTATGCATGTCGGTCAGTTAGAATATCAATATTAAACAATAAATATGCCTTTCCCCCCAAAAAAAACATTCGTTCAGCCGTGTAAATGAACAGCTTTGTCTAAACTCAAACTTGACTGCGCAGTCATACAGAAAATGGCTGCTTACGGTCACATGATTTGGCCTCCATTTTGGAGTTTGCATGTTTGAGCAGCTGCACTAGCGGCAAAGCTTTACTGCGGGAGGAAGAGAGATAGCAGGCCTGAAACCTCAGAGTGCAATAGAAAGGATGAAACATACTTACAAACAGAGTGAGTAATAACTGTTAAGAGAACAGGGCTTATCTTCTCCGCACAGATAATATGAAGCTCTCAATTAGATGAAACGCAACTCCCCCCTCTCCCCTTTCAGTTATTTTGTTCAATTTCTCCAGGCAATTTACTAAAAAAAAAAAGGCGCAGGAGATTTTACTGGCTACAAATAGAAGAGGCATGCAACGTTTCAGCCAATCATTTACCTGCGTAGCTAGCAGCGGAGAACCCTAGCAACAACATTCTATTTACTGAGGAACATGGAAGTTTTTTCCTCGTCCCAAAATACAGTTCTGTCTTATGTTATTTGTAATTTTACCTGAAAGCATACAGTAAACCCTCCTTGATATTGACCAGGCTAATAAAACCACCCTAAGGTAGGTTATCAACACACATCTAGCTCTATAGGACATTAAACAGTGCAGTGAACTTATTCATAAATCGGTGAGTAAACACATATCAAACATGAACAGCAGAGTTATACGCAATAACAACAGCTAAGTCCTTGTAGCTGTTAGCTGTTAGCTTTGTTTGTTTCAGGCAGCGTAGTGCAGTCTTGCAACGCAAACAACCTTGAGCGTTTTACTCTTGCTTTACTGAGCGTTTCACCCTCTTCTTCTATTCACCAACATTTCAAAGATTATCATGAAAGCTCCTGCCAGGTTTTTTTCCCTTTTCTCTGTGTAAACAATAGCAGGGAAGCGGTGTGTAAGGGGGCTGTGGTCATGAGCACAATGAACGCTGAACAAACGTCGCCTCCATTCAAACACACTGCAGCAGCTGTCCGCCGACGATAAGGGCTCATGGACACGGTCCTCAAGAGTGATTAGCTGCTGCTGTGTAAAAAAAACGATTTGCAGATGCAGGATACAGAACAAGGAGTCAAAGGTCAAACAAAGATTATAACATCATCATAATTAGCCAGATTAGGGGACAATTTTTATATTCTAATTTAAATCTTTAGGGAAACAAATGTTACTTTTATGATTTGTTTTCTAAGCTGGATATGTACCGTGGCCCAGTAGTGCAGCCGTACTAAATTAAATCACAACACAACGAAATCGCCACAGCACAACGTAAACAAGGCACATCACAATGTAATCACCACAACACAACGAAATCGCCACAACACAATGTAATCGCCACAGCACAACGTAAACAAGGCACAACACAATGTAATCACCACAACACAACGAAATCGCCACAACACAATGTAATCGCCACAACACAACGGAATCGCCACAACACAACGAAATCGCCACAACACAACGGAATCGCCACAACACAACGAAATCGTCACAACACAACGAAATCGCCAAAACACAACGAAATCGTCACAACACAACGAAATCGCCACAACACAACGAAATCGCCACAACACAACGAAATCGCCACAACACAACGAAATCGCCACAACACAACGGAATCGCCACAACACAACGAAATCGCCACAACACAACGGAATCGCCACAACACAACGAAATCGCCACAACACAACGAAATCGCCCCAACACAACGGAATCGCCACAACACAACGAAATCGCCACAACACAACGGAATCGCCACAACACAACGAAATCGCCACAGCACAACGGAATCGCCACAACACAACGGAATCGCCACAACACAACGGAATCGCCACAACACAACGAAATCGCCACAACACAACGGAATCGCCACAACACAACGAAATCGCCACAACACAACGAAATCGCCACAACACAACGGAATCGCCACAACACAACGAAATCGCCACAACACAACGAAATCGCCACAACACAACGAAATCGCCACAACACAACGGAATCGCCACAACACAACGAAATCGCCAAAACACAACAGAATCACCACAACACAACGAAATCGCCACAACACAACGAAATCGCCACAACACAACGAAATAGCCACAACACAACAGAATCACCACAACACAACGAAATCGCCACAACACAACGAAATCGCCACAACACAACGAAATAGCCACAACACAACAGAATCGCCACAACACAACGAAATCGCCACAACACAACGAAATCGCCACAACACAACAGAATCACCACAACACAACGAAATCGCCACAACACAACGGAATCGCCACAACACAACAGAATCGCCACAACACAACGAAATCGCCACAACACAACGAAATCGCCACAACACAACAGAATCACCAGAACACAACGAAATCGCCACAACACAACGAAATCGCCACAACACAACGAAATCATCACAACACAACGAAATCGCCACAACACAACGAAATCGCCACAACACAACGAAATTAAACCACAGGCCCGTTGTGTTTCCGTTGTGTTGTGGCGATTCCGCTGTGTTGTGCCTTGTTTCCGTTGTGTTGTGGCGATTCCGTTGTGTTGTGCCTTATTTCTGTTGTGCTGTGGTTTAATTCTGTTGTGTTGTGGCGATTTCATTGTGTTGTGGCGATTCCGCTGTGTTGTGGCGATTCCGCTGTGTTGTGCCTTGTTTCCGTTGTGTTGTGGCGATTCCGTTGTGTTGTGGCTTATTTCTGTTGTGCTGTGGTTTAATTCTGTTGTGTTGTGGCGATTTCGTTGTGTTGTGGCTGCACTACTGGGCCACCGTAGATATGATCCACTCTGAGGTTTGATCATGTAGGTGGGAAGAACTGTAAAAAACACCATCATATGAGCAATTTAATTGATTCTGAAATCAGAAACTGGATTCAGTATAAGATAATTTAATTGACCAAGAATACACTGACTACATGATTCTATCCAGTGCAAAATTGGAGCCTGGTCATGAGGGGATTCAAATTAAAAGGGCTTGGGGACATCAGGCAAGAATATTTTCTGTCATTTTTCTGTTGATTCCACCAAAGTCATTTCAATTTTAATAAGTGTTTTCTCAACATTGCAACATTGCATATCTAATACTCCTGATTAACACAATGGTTATTATGTGAATTATCACTCAGTTTCAGTGTTATTTAACCATGCATTAATGTCTTTGGAAGGCTTTTGTCTTTTGACGTAAATGTAATATTTAATGCACTTCATGTTGTTGATAACAAAGAATGGAATATATTTTATTTATCTTTGTATTTTTATATTAATATGGTACAAAACTATTTTACTCAAATCAATGGGATGAACAAATTACCTCAAAAGTAATCTAAAAGTAATCCAAAAGTAGTCAGATTACATAACCTTAAATATGTAATGTAATGTATTACATTACTAACTACATTTTTCACCATGTAATTTGTAATCAGTAACCGATTACAATTAGTAAGTAATCTACACAGATTTATCATAAGAATCAAGAAATGATACCGAACTCCTTTCAATCACTTTAATCTGATGCCTGAGAAACCAGTGAGCCATGGGAACATTTCCTATGCAAAAGCACACTTGAATTGCTCCCTCTGTGTTCCCGTAATTCTCTCTGGCACCCGCAGAATGATTAATGCACACCGATATTGATTTTTTCTTCGCCTTTTCAGAGTATCCCTTTTATTTATCCGACTAAGGTTCGCTTGTCTCCGTCAGAGTGGAAAGGGCACAGGGATTCAGAGAGGGTTGGGAATTCTGGGAATTGTGCTCACTTAACACTTGATGTACAGAAAAGGTTTTAAAACAGTTTGGCTGGGGAGGCACCACCCCAGAGCCACTTTCTCTCCAGTTTGCCTGTTTACACATGCTGTCCTCGGTGGGCTGGTTGACCCATTTTTCTCTGGATAACAATACTTCAACCAATCACAGGGAAAACGGAGGACATGAGCCCCCAATCCTGCCTGTCATACACAGAAACACCGACTGCAGAGGCGCAAGCTCAGCCTCTCCTAGCTCGAAAAAAGCCGCAGTGGGACCAGTTAAAAACATTCGCACTCCTATACCATTGTTTTAAATGCTACACAACCGTTTCTTTAATTTTCAAGCATGGTAATATTTCAACCATACATTTGCATGAACAGATTTGTGTACTACTTCTCCTAATTGTCAAAATTTAACAATATACTGATTGCTCTCGGCCCCACCGGCTTAACGATCTTGAAATATTGAGCATTTATGGGCATTTATGAAGCAGATTAGCGCTAATGAATCTAATCGTTACTGCTGGGCCTTGTTAGATTCAGTCCATTAAATGGGTGTTGGGTTAAACGTGCTTTGCCCCATGATGGGCGCCAAATGTGATTTTCAGAGAATGGTCAGCTCGCTGCTCCATGGTTTTCAAAATGTCAAAAACACAACGGGGAAACATAGAAAGGAAGATCTCCAGAACGCCTCCAGCTTTGGTTGACGCACAACACGCCCGAGGTGGGATTTGCTCACTCGGAAAGAAATGGCAAAACTGGCAGTCTTTACGACATTTAATCTCCATCCATACGTGTAAGCTTCTTTGAGCGAGAAGGTAGTATTTATTTTCATGTTCGCCAAATCTGTCTGCAGCGAAATGCATTTGTTCACTGCGGAATATGAGCAGGGTAGAACCAGAAAGAGGGAGAGAATGGAACAGAAAGGGTCTGTCTCACTGGAGCTCTCTCTCTCTTTAGCGGTTGTTCTGGCCAGAGGTCTCAGTGCAAGGCATGTGTGCGGAATGCTAAAGACTCTCTAAAGTGCCTGTAGCGGTTTGCTCTGTGGCTCACCACTGCATAACACAGCCGCCTGCATCCAGATCTTCCCACAATCCCCTGCGACTAAAGCACCTGTGCAATAGCAAATAATACTGAATCTACTTCAGCCATAAAACCCCAGTTATAGTACCTGCTGCGGCAATGATCATTATTACTGTTGCCAATACTTTACATTAAAGGTGCTGAATGTATTTTTTGACTGTATTAAAGAATTAAAATGCCATACTATATGTGCAGAGATTTAGGAAATATGCTTAAAAAATGTTTGTTTCTCCAAAAAAAAAAAAAAAAAAACAATGCTACAACCAGTTACTCTGCTCTGAAATGTGCATTCCGTGTCAGAATGTCTGTTTTTGTTTTGGTCTTTGTGTTCCCTCCCACTGCCAATTTACTCAATAGTATTTCGACACTCCGGGTGTCATGTTGCCAAGAAAACACAGCGGCCATGGAAGCCAGCGAATGAACTGGATCAGAGGTCACAGATTCAACCCGACCTAAAAAGCTTTGACATCCATCTAAACAGCTCTCTGTCCAGAGGCATTTAAAAATGGGGATAATTCAGCTAATCAGGGCCTTCACCTAATCGCCTTCCATTGTCAATTGCGTTCGTTTCTGTTGTGTCCTCAATCTGGCAACCCACGTGAGTGTCATAGGCGTAAATCAAGCTAAGGGTCAGGATTCACCCCATCTGAGGGATGTCCCCCCCTAAAAAAACACATTGTGTATTGTAAATAATATAATTATATACACTTAAAATAATTGTGTATGTAGTAAAACCATATGAATGCAAACAGGGCAACAACAATGCAGCGTTTTTTTTTACATCTTTTTTTTTGTAGTCTCCCCTCTCTTGCCTCACAGTGGTTTGGTCCACCACGTACCTCACCTACACACACAAGTCCGGTGGAAGAGAACAAAGTTCTTCAGTAGTTGTGGAGTAAGGAGATGTTTAGGCTATTTTATTCACTTTTTAAACATCGGATGAAGTGATTATTTTCTCTTTAATACAGACAATCCTTGAGTTATTGAGTTATTAATAAATTAGCAATGACAATTTTTTTTTATATCAAATGTATTTTTCCATGAGTCCGAAATGTTAGCGATTATTGTTTGTTTGCTTGTTGTAAGTCACCCACAACAACGGACACGGCGATAAGCCAATATGTGAACTGATATTAGGCTAATATTGTAGATTTACTGCTGTGTTGGGTTTTGCTCAATACTATGTGGAAGAAGCAATAAAATGGAATAATTATATTGTCACGTGGTGAACATATGATTACTCATATTAAAACAACTATTGCTTTGTGTTGTTGGCCAGATTAAATGACAGAGAACATAAAAACGGACATAAGATATCTTTTTTCAGTACACCAAAACTCCACACATATCCTTACAAGTACAAGTTGGCTGTATTATTGGTGTCCCCTTAAAAAAAAGGTGGTGGGGCAACAACTCTCGCCAATATTTTGAATTTGGACTGCAGTACCAATTTCAACCACTAGCTATTAATATGAAATACTGTACCTTTATGGAGGTTTACAACCGCAATTCCACTCGCAGTTTTTCTTCTTCTGACTCATTAAAAAGAGGAGGGCTAATGCTTTTCTAAGTGGACAGACTTGCAATGTTGACTTTGTACACAATAAAATGGCAGACATACCATACATCTACACTAAAGGGATAGTTAAGTTTGAAATTAAATTTTGATATGTTTTAGCTTACCTCATGGGCATCCGAGATGTAGGAGTATTTGTTTCCCCAGTAGTTTCAATTTTGATCATTTTAGGTCAAACCGTTCTTGTCTGCGTCTCACATAATGCAGGTCTATGGTCACCACCTCAAAGAGCATACACAGAGAAGTCCAAATTAAACAATCCCCCATCGTAAGTACACACTGATGGCCTAAGACACGAAACGAGCGGTTTGTGTGAGAAAACGAACAGTATTTATATCGTTTTTACCTCTTGTACACCACTACGTCCGACTGATCCGAGGTGTGCGTGTTTCCTGTGGTGTACAAGAGGTAAAAACTATATAAATACTGTTCGTTTTCTCACACAAACCACTCGTTTCATGTCTTAGGCCATCAGTGTGTAATGACGATGGGGGATTGTTTAATTTGGACTTCTCTGTGTATGCTCTTTGAGGTGGTGACCATAGACCTGCATTATGTGAGGCACAGACAAGAACGGTTTGACCTAAAATGATCAAAATTGAAACTACTGGGGAAACAAATACTCCTACATCTCGGATGCCCATGAGGTAAGCTAAAACATATCAAAATTTAATTTCAAAGTGAACAATCCCCTTAAAGGAGGAACCCAAGTAACATTTAAAGACCGGAATTCTAACATTTGAAACCAAAAACGTTTCTTTTCTTGATGGAGTCCAAATGCACCACACAGAAATACAGATCTTAATATTTTATAACAAAAAGTATAGCTTTTCTCTTACTTACATGAGTTCACTTAGAAAGCTTATTTATTTATAGCATACAGCAAAAGAATAGGTTTTAGAAAATTTAAGAGGGGCCATCAGCAAATGTACAGTACATCACAAACACACACGCACGCAGATTGAACACAATCAGATAGAACTGCCCTCAACAGCTTCCGTGGAAAGATGAAAGTGTTCCACACGCAGTGAACTGTGTTTAAACTGTGTTTGTTTCCAGGAATATTGCTTTACCTATGAAATATTTAGCACGGAAAACACGCACAGACAAGCGGCAAGCTAATGTTTTGTGACAGCCACTATTAAATGACAGACATCTGTCAGATTCATTGCACATTTTCTCTGTTCTATGTTAAAATAGACCCGTTTCGGGCTCCGACGTTCATATAGGAATTTAATGTGCACACAAATTGAGATTGAGCATTAGATGTGAGATGCTTGAAGAATTTTAAGACTGCAGGCGAACATTTGTCACATTACTCCCTTAAGAGAAATAAAAAATTCATATATCACATCGGTATCTTTTACCCGTACAAAAAATGCGACACATCTATGGAAAATGTCCCCGCTCGCTCCCCAGTCTAAACGACTTTTGATTCTTTATTGAATTTGCTAAATGCCCCATAAAACGAGCCGACAGCCCTGAGGGAAGGAAACAGTTGTGTAGACAAGTGTTCCATTTAGCTGATACGGATTTTCAAAACCGCGCTGCCTCTGGAAGGGAAGTAGGTCAATACAGTGAATCTCGGTGACACGACTGCCACCGTCCACTTCTTCAGGATTAGACAGCCGTGAGCCGAGAGAGGAGCTCTTTATAAGAGCGTTACTGTGACAGCATGCCAAGTTAGAGACTAATAAATCTCACGTTGTCACCAACAGGACAAGAAATGACTTAAAGATGTGAATGTGTTTTCAAGAGCAGGCTTGAAGTTGTTGGGGAAACTCAAAAAAAAAAAAAAAGCAAGGGCTTAGGACTTGTAAAACTTGCTTAGAAACATCAAAACTACACATTTAGAGGTGCCTGTATGTATTTTGAATCACACAGAATAGTTCCCCTTAAAATCATTTTCTTATCTTTGTGTTCTAAATCTGTTTGATTTGCTTTCTTCTGTGAATCAGAAAAAGTGAATGTTCGAAAAAATGTCCTGGCCAGTAGGCCCTATTTTGAAAGCGATTGGCGACAACATCTGTCAAGGTCCAAAAAAGCATCATAAAAAGGTTTATATGACTCATGCACCACAATAACTGTGGGAATGTAACTCTCAAATCAAAAATGGCAGCATTGACGTCAATGACATTTGATTCCCCATTTACTTTCATTATACAGAAACGAGTGGACACAGAGGTTAACCGGTTTGGAGCAGCATGAGATGACACTGGTGAACTATCCCTTTAAAGTAAGATAACACAGCATCCATAGAAGTTCAAGCGCAAAATATGCAGACAAGTATCCATTGTCTTACCTGAGACGAGTGGTACGGTGTCTCTCTCCCATGACACAACAGTGATGTAGTTCTCCACTGAGGAAGGAATAATGCACTTGAAGACCGCTACGCTGCCTCTCATCGCGGTCTGGTCCGCCACACGGACCGTATAGGGCTCTCGTAAAACTAGAGAGAAAGAGCTGGTGTCATTGGTAAAGAAAGGAACACTGAAAAAAGATGTAAACATCCTTAAAGCTGAAATGTTATTAATATTAAAATATTTTCTTCTAGTTGAATATGCAGAGGTAATTAGTATTTTTTTGCAAAATGTAATGTAATGTAATCTACACTGTAAACCGGATTAAGTTGGAAAAACTATATTTAGGTAACCAGTTACATTAAAATTTTTAAGTTAATAAATTCAAAATGTAAGTAAGTAGATCTGGCAGCTTTCAATTTGTACTCATACATTTTAATTGCTTTTGACTGGAACATTTTTAGTAAGTCAAGCATTTAACTTAAAATTATTATGTATTCTCAGTTTAAATATTTTTAGAAGTGGCAATTTAGCTACCTATAACTAGCTAATTTAGCTAATGCTAATTGGTAACACAATGCTTCGAATAGCATTAGCACAGAATAGCACTTGCTGAATGAGTATAATATAAAACATTTAATATGCGGGTTCTCAAAACAAGCACAAGATAATGGTAACCCATAAAAAAAACAAAAAAACAAACAAATAGAAACTCTTCTAAATTAGCGTAGCAAGACATTAAACACTACTAAATCTCCCATTTAACATTAATCTAGCACACACAATATAAAACACTTTTATAACACAATTTTAGCATTTACTCTCCCTTTCAGTGTCAAGGTAAAGCATGCTGGGAAATATAAATCCCAGCCCTGTGTTAGGTACATTTAAGTTGGTCTAAATAAAAATAAAATAAAAAAACAGTTCATAAATTTCGAAAACAACTAAACAATTCAGATTACTTACCATGAGGCAGTTTTGTGATCTCAAAAGAAAGTTCGAAACACTCACGAAAATGTATTTGATTGAACTTACAGTTTACCTTCTCAAACTAATTACTTTTTTCTGAGCGTTGGGGTTTACAGTGTATGGCACTATCAAAACATTGGTCTTTTTTTATGATAATCCATAAGAACACTGGCTTAACCAATGGCATGAGTTTAGGGCAGGACTATCTGTTTGTCTGACCAATAACCGATTGGAAGAGGGAAACCTGTTTGAAAACAGTCATTATTTTTGTTATTATATTTGGTATCACTAGTAGTGCAGAAATTACAGATTTGGGGTCAGATTTACTAAACAGGGCAAATTAGTTTGAGAGCGCAATTCCAAAAAAACGCAGACGAGAGTGGAAAATTCAGCACAAAATACTGATGATGCGCATTTAAAAAAAAACAGATGCTGCTGGATAATTTCATAATGACTAACACAATCTGCCAGGAGAAGCAAAAATTAGCATCTGGTTTAAGACATGCTTTTTTTAGGTGGTGGTAAATAATGGCGCAAATACCAGTAAATTGACTAGCCCAATCCGTAGTAAATCACCTTGCACCTTTAAATACTCTCCTCCCATAAATGTTGCGTGTGAAGGGGAAACTTCTACAAACAGATATACAATAAGGTCCATCACAAAAATAATCTTGTCTTTACAGCGCTATTTTTTTTCACTGCGTGTCTTTAGTAAATCCTGACAGTAGTTTTAAATGCCAAAATCGGGTTTGCGCTGGCGATTTACTGTTAATAAATCTGACCCTTGGCCTTTTAAAACAAGATACTGTAAAAGTTTCCTGAGAGGCAAATGTTTTGTTTTCAGAATATATATATAGGATATTAGCATTTATGCTATATTCATTTATGAATGCTTATATCTGATTGGCTGATGAACGTTCTGGGGTGTGCAATTATTTTCTTGGAAACACACAGCGAACGTAGGTCCAGGCTGCTCTCTTGACCGCATTACAGTTCCATATCACTTCACACAGTTAACTGAAATTACAGGACTTAAAAAACAAACAACATAAAGCAACTTAAAGGCTACATGACATTTTTTCACTAGTGAGGTAATAAGCTGTTTAGAGATGCACATAGGTAGCCTAACGGCCGTTTCACACATACTCCGTCTGCAGTGCGTGTGCAGTGCATATTTTTTCTAGTACCCATGTTAACGGATGACAGCTTTCACCCTGCACGCGGATGCGGTCCGTCAGTCCGTTCCAGGAGCGTTCCGTCTGCAGCGGTGCGATGATCGTTTTCGTACCGAGTCTATTTTTTGCTGCACTGCTGCATTAAAGCGATAGAACATAGTTTGCATTAAAATAAACATGTACTGATGCGAAAATCTAGTAATTTCACCACAGATGCATATAATTTAAAAATATACTCTTGTTTCAGAGTCAACACATGGCTTTTTTTCTCAAGTAAAGCAAGGAAACGACACCTTAAAATGTGCCATTATGGAGAGCACTCGTCCTTCTTGGAGGTGGAAAGCAAAGTTCTTTATGACCTGCAGAATTTCATTTAAAGGGGTTTAAAAACGAAAGAAAAGACGAGAGTTGGCTGTTTTTGAATAGCCTTTTGTAAGTTTCTAATTTAAAATGTTTGTGATTTTAGGCTATAACCTATGTTTGAATGTTTTGCCACTAAGTGTGAGCTAAATCTAAAGTACTAGGCTATATAGTATGCAACGCAACAGACGAAGTACGTGTGAAACGGGCGTTACATATAAAATGTATTGTGAGTAGGACTATTTCTTCTAACTTGTTTAATTTGTGTGCGGTACAGGATGAGTCATCAATATTTTTGGTCTATTTTTCCAGGTAAGAAAGACTGTAAATTTAAATGATGTATATCAGCTAAAAGAATTAGTTTAGGACATTTTAGGAGTACATATTTAAGAGAATAGCATATAGATTAGCCTCAAGGCAAATAGACATCTACTAAAATTCACAGAAGCCTCATATCTATTTGTGTCTTTAAAAACATTTGCAACAATCTATGCTATCTTTAAACACTCACCAGCCTTAATATGAACATCTTGGCTTCTAATTTTCCCTGAAGGATTTTCCGCTGTGCAATAGTAAGTGTTGTCATGGATCACTTTACTAAAGCTGGACGGAGGAAAGTGGAAGATCTGGAGAGTGCCGTTTGGGTGGACATGGCGGATCCCTGGGACGTTGTAGCTCTCCTCGCCGGTGGCCAGATACCAGCGCAGGGTAGCAGGCGGCACCGCTGCTGCAGGACAGGGAACCAGAGTCCCCGTGGTGCTGGCGAACACTACCTCTTGCAGAGATGCATTGACAAAATACAAGCTGGAATGTAGGTCTTCACTGAGAACTGCAGGAGACAATAGAGGACATGCGGTTAGTGTCTGAACTGTTCATGCAGTCTGAACCATTTTTAGAGTTAATCAGAACACAAGGTCATTTCTCTCTTTTTGAAAGAACTAACACCTTGTTTGTCACAGCTGGTCTGCACATCTCCAGGGACGCATCACTTTAACAGCTCATAAATATATTAAAACAGTTAGTCTTGGCACTTTTTAGTCACTATGGTCCATTAGATTCAGGATTCAGAGTCATACATGCTTACATAGACAAAACCTCTCAGATTTGGAGCTCAAATACGTCAGGTAGCTCTGAACAGGACTGACCAAGGCTTAAAGGGATAGTTCAGTCAAAAATGTTCCAGTGTTGTTAACCAGACAGTTTATGGGCCCTATTGACTTCCATTGTAGGCAAAAAAAAAAATACTATGGAAGTCAATGGCTACCGTCAACTGTTTAACGGAAAAATTAAACTCATACATGTTTGTAACAACTTCAGGGTGAGTAAATGATGACAAAATTGTAATTTTGGGGTGATCTATCCCTTTAAATCTTTTAAAAAAACAGACTGTACCCAGAAATAAGACAAATTATGCTAAATAACAGCTTAGTGAGCAATTTCTCCGATAGGGCTTTTAAAAGAGAAAGATTTAATTTAGAGAATGGGTGCTGAACCTTGTTTTAATGAAACGATGTAATTTCTCATATGTTTTAACACTTTATATTAATTTATTATATTTTTAATGGCCATTCCTTTGGCAATATGGCAACACAGTTATGCCAATAAAGCCCTAATGGATTTGAATTGATTTTTTCACTTCTAACTTTCATTTAAGTTTTCAGATGGACATACTGGGAACAAAACACAATTTCAGTGCCCTGGAGTATTTTATAGATAATGGAACTCAGTTTTAGGCCATGGAAAAGCAACTATTGTCTAAAAGCACATACAAAATAAAATATTTATACCCATACACTAGCTAGTTGATTCCCTAAGATAAAAAAGTAAGATGAATGGAAATAGATGGAATAGTGGAATCAGCAGACAAAAAAAAAGACAATACTAGTCTACTTCTTATCGATTTGACTTTGGTTGTGGCCAAAAATCTGCTTGTTTGAAAAACAGGTACAAAGCACAGCACAGCACAATTCATACATCACAACATCCTTTTTAAAAGTGATCCTTAAAAGTCGAGTGATTCAAAGACAATCTCAAAAACGTCTCAAACTATCTTGTAACAAATCACATCAACGTGTGGGCAGGCTTTAGTATATCATTAACTATGCTCTAAAGCAGAGAAACCTCATGAGAAGCCAGGTTATCACTGTATATTTTTATTATTAAAAATGTATCAATATATCGGGTTAATTATGTAAATGCTGTGCATTACGATGTTATGATGAATTATATGCCTTTCTCCACAGACTGAGATGATGAAAGGGAACATAGTTTGTTTAAAGGAAGTGTATGTAAGATTGTGGCCAAAACTGATACTGCAATTACTTTTAAATGACTGTAGAGTGGTGTATCCCCTCGCCCCCTCCCCCCTGACTCGAGGTTGCCAGATAGGCTGCAGGATCCACAGGAACGTTTGTAGCTGTAGCTGTGGTAACTAGAGCAGATCTGGCAACCTGGATGCTGAAACACTACTGAGTTTGTGATTAGTCGATAGGTGGAGGGTGGAGCTTCAGGCCAAAACACAACATGACAACATCAACATCAGTTGAGGGCTGCAACAACGACTTTTAAATGACAATATCCTGGTAGAACTACTGTTGTTAGTTAACCTGACAAGCCAGACCCACATCAAGATGTTTGGTCTTGAAACTCACCATTGACAGGGCTCAATCCGAGGGGCGGGAAAAACGGTTGTCTTTCAAACTCCCTCTGCACACAATTGGAAATCGCTACAATCAACCAGAGCAACGTGAAGCGAAGCTAGTTGACAGATTAAACTTTCCCTGTATCCGGTCTGCAAAACTCAGAACACATCTTCCCTTCTTAAGAATGACTTCAGTGCCGTTCTTTGTTCTTTTCTCAGAGAAAAGCTTTACTCCAAGTCTTCCAGAGTCGCGGCCAAAGCTGATTCGAAAGACCGCCGTTCGCCAGCTTCTGTGTTTACTAGTAGCACGCAAGCGCAACTCGACCGGTATTATGTTAAGCCCCGCCCACTGACTCTATAAAAAATGTGATTGGCCTAGAGTTGCTAGAAGACACTCGCGGCAGATTAAATTTGCTGCTGCTAGGGTGCGTCTAGATTTCTAGGCTAGTTGTCAGTGATATAAGTATTTGAAATTAACATGATTTCTTAAAGCTACACTGTGTAACTTTTTTAGTTTATTCTTAGCTAAAAACACTTAGTTCTTTCAAAAATGTATGTGCTCATTAATGTATATTTACTTCTTTCAAGTAATAAAGTATTCTCGTAAGTTTATAATATGCCATTGAAAATACATACGGGTGAGGGGTTCGAATGCTGGTCGCCATGTTGCCCCTCCATCTTGAAAGTACATTAGCCAAAGAGGGACATACCCGTAAATTCAAGCTTCGCCTTTCGCGTTTTAACACTCGATGTCACCGTGTCGAATGTGAAGAGAGGGATTGCCATGTTAATCTTGGACTAAATCGGCCACCGTAGGAGTTAAAACGAAATTAGAATTGAGAAGAACAGAAACTATTATTCACTGGATGGTCATATACCTTTACACCGCTAGATGGGGGAAAATATCACACAGTGTAGCTTTAATGTCAAGTGACATATCAGGGCCATTTTATGATTAACTGAAATATATTTCTTACATACAGTTTCTTTAACATTAAAGGGGTGGTTCCGTGTTTTTTTTTCTAGGCTTGGTTGTGTTTATGGGGCGCAGTATAAAACGTCCTAATACTTTTTTGTTTTGTTTTTTACGCCCTATTTTTCTTATATTTTATCTTTATTCTACACCGCTGTCTCCACTGTCCTTTGAACGGCTCGTTTGCTTCCTGCTTCTATGAAGCCCATCCCTCCGAAAAACGCAATGGTCTTAGATTGGTTAGATAGCCAAATGTAGTTTCATGTATTTTTATTGGCTGAAGTGCCAATCAAGGGTTTATGATGTCACCAACTCGGGAAGAAGCTCGTTGTAGTCCAACCCGGCCATTTTTGTAGGCAATAAACTGACATAACTTTATTAGACAGTTTGTCGTTTAGGGCTACTGTAGAAACATAGTGGCGCAAAATGGCTTCTTCACTGTAAGGGAACCTGCGGTGTAATGAAGATAAAAAATGGCTCATTCTTAGGTAATAAAAACACAACAGTTCATCATTAAAGGTCTTTATACACCACTGATAACATAGTTATGTATGCCTATTGCATTTCTGTCAATAGATCATCATAAATACTACACACTGCACCTTTAAGGGATAAAATTGTTGACTACATGGGGACTGTAAAACAAATAAAGACACATATCAAACCTTACATTTCATTTCACCATTTACATATTTTATCTTCAAAGATAATTCGTTTTTTTCTATTGTCATGTTGCATTAAGCATATATCTTTTTCTTTTTTTCAGCATTTAACACAAAAGCCTAAACACACTATGTACTTCTTTTTTATCTACACAAAACATAACAATCCACTACGGTCTATTGATAACCTAGAGCAAAGCGCTAGTGAAAGATCAAAAGAACTTTGGATCTTAAGAACAATCATTAAATATTAAAAGACTTTATGTCAATACTGAGAATCTACAGCGATACGGCAATATTTTAACAGATCTTATATGCACTGCCAATGTATACAATTGTATAAAATAATAAAATAATATGTAATATATACAGTGAGGAAAATAAGTATTTGAACACCCTGCTATTTTGCAAGTTCTCCCACTTAGAAATCATGGAGGGATCTGAAATTGTCATCATAGGTGCATGTCCACTGTGAGACATAATCTAAAGAAAAAAAATCCAGTAATCACAATGTATGCTTTTTTTTTTACTATTTATTTGTATGATACAGCTGCAAATAAGTATTTATACAAATGAGAAAATAAATGTTAATATTTGGTACTGTAGCCTTTGTTTGCAATTACAGAGGTCAAATGTTTCCTGTAGTTTTTCACCAGGTTTGCACACACTGCACGAGGGATTTTGGTCCACTCCTCTGCACAGATCTTCTCTAGATCAGTCAGGTGTCTGGCCTGTCGCTGAGAAACACGGAGTTTGAGCTTCTGCCAAAGAATTTCTATTGAGTTTAGGTCTGGAGACTGGCTAGGCCAGGCCAGAACCTTGATATGTTTCTTACAGAGCCACTCCTTGATTATCCTGGCTGTGTGCTTCGGGTCATTATCATGTTGGAAGACCCAGCCTCGACCCATCTTCAATGCTTTAACTGAGGGAAGGAGGTTGTTACAGCCAATCAAAATCGAATATTCAGACAGACCATGGCATAAATTGCTTTAGTTATTGTTAAACTAAAATGTTATGTTATAGTTTTACTTAAGATTTCTAGTAAAAACACTAATAACTTGTACCAAGTCTACTTCCTTATGATAATAGATTTACACTTTGAAATAAATATTCTGTCATCAATGACAGTAGCTCATTAAGAAAAGGATGGACATTGCCCTTCATTGGCCTCATTTTGTTTGCACTAATAAATGCTACCGCCTTCTAGTTGAAATCACCAACAAAATTTAGTTCCATGTATTTTTTTTCTATATCGTCATAAATATCATCACAAATATTCCTGAAATATTGTGATATAATTTTAAGGCTATATTACCCACCCCTAATTCAAATTGTCATTGGCAAACTTAAGACGGACCTAGACATATGCTGGTTTAAAGGTCCCATTCTTCGCATGTTTTCGAAGCTTTGATTATGTTTACAGTGTGCAATATAACATGAGTTCATGTTTCGCGTGTAAAAAATCACAGTATTTTTCACACAATTGACTTATCTGTACAGCGCTGTTTCCTCTGTCCTAAAAACGGCCTGATGATTTCCTTGTTCTATGAAGTCCCTCCTTCAGAAACACGTTACGAGTTCTGATTAGGCCAGCGCTTCCCGCGCTGTGATTGGACAGCAGCTTAGCGCACTTTGCCTGGAAAGGTCCCGCCTCTTATCATAACGGGTAGATACGCGCGCTCAATGTTATTGCAAAAATGTCTATATTGCCGTATCAATTTGAGTCAGAATCAGACCCTGAAAATATCGAAGAGGATCGATTACAACCTGCTCAGGAAAGACTTTTGCAGGATGTTTCAGAATGGTAAGCTGTCTATTCAGTAGTTTAAACTGATCATTACAAACACCAACAATCGATGGTGTCTGAATGAATTACTACACTTTTATATGCTAAGTTTTTCGGATTAGTTTCAATTACCATCTAACGTTAGTTAACAAAGCTAAACAGCTAAACGGACCAACTTAAATAATAAAATACACTTACTGTGGTCCATAAACAACGCCTTCTCCAGACAAAGAGGGAACTGCATCATCTTTTAAGAATAATCTTTCTGCGAATCCGGCATTAAACTGATTGAGATTGAGGAAGCAGTCCTCAGCAAAATGTGCTGCACATAGTTTTAAATTGTGATTATCATTTTCCGGAACCGAGTTAACTATAAACTGTAGCCGTTGATCTCTGCGTACAGCGTCCGTGGGAAGGCCAAACAAAGGTGATTTGACTCCGGGATGAAAATAACAGCGTTTCAATGGCATGGCGACAAACACACTCTACAAAATAACGCTTCCTATTCTCGACCTGCGAGAGCAAAAGGACCACGCCCCCGAATTTGCGTGTTCTTGTGGGCGGAGGGTTCGTCAACAAACGGTTCTAGTGACATCATTACAGCAGGAAGTGCAGGGCTGTAGTCCAAACCGGCCGTTCGCTGTAGGCTTTGAAAGGGAACTTCTGTTAAATAAAATATCTCGCTTGGCATTGAACTTTGAGCTTTATAATTTTACAGGTATTATTTATGCTCTAACAGCAACATTACACACTAACTTAAGTTTGAAAGATGGAATCGCAAAGAATGGGACCTTAATGCAGGGGAACCTTCCGTGCCATGCATGATTTCAATTTTAAATTTCATTTTAAAGGCAGACTAACGGGTCTTTGAGGGTCAGAATTCTAGCTGATAGACAGGTGTTCAAATGCTTATTTGCAGCTGTATCATACAAATAAATAGTAAAAAAAAATAAAGAAAAAAAAAATTATTGTGATTTCTGGATTTTTTCTTTATTATATCTCTCACAGTGGACATGTATCTATTATGACAATTTCAGACCCCTCCATGATTTCTAAGTGGGAGAACTTGCAAAATAGCAGGGTGTTCAAATACGACCTTCAGTGAGTATTTTCCTCACTGTATATATAAATACATATCATATTAGTATATTTATTATATATCAAGTCAGGGGGAGGGGGAGGAGGAGACAACGCTCTACAGTTATTTGAAAGTGATTGCAGTAGCAGTTTTGGCCACAATCTTACATACACTTCCTTTAAGACTTTTAAAACCATTAGACAAATGAGGACAAAAAAAAGGCAGCTGTTATCCAGACATGATTCATCTGATTTAGCACCACAGACATCATGTGGCAAGCATCATTTAAGGCTTGTGCATGGATTCAAGCACTGATGGACTCTTCATCTTTTAAAATCTGCATGGTCAGCGTCTGCCAATCTTATTCAAATTCAGATAGTAAAACCCAGCACATGCTTCGCGACGCAGTCAGAATCGTTCAGCTCTCGGTTATCTAAATGATAGAAACGGCCAGACACGACTCTTCAAATATGAACTGAATGAATTTATAATTAATCTGGCTTTTTCAGAAACTGCTTCAAGCTGTTTGATTAACAGCGATCCTTATCTGCCTGAAATAACGTAGAGAGTGCTTCCTTTGTCACTGCTTGTTTCTGTCTTTCAGAGCCGATCATTGTAAATTCCCGCTGAGAGAGTCTCTAACGCGCTGTCCCTCTGTGGTCCTGTCTGAGCTTGACTCGGGGTGATATTTATGGGGTGAACATGTGACAGCTCAAGGGCAGAAACCATTTTAAAGTCAAGCTGATCTAGGGGCATGGTGGTCAGGCAAGCGCACGTTTTGCTTTAACAATCTCTGAGATTAAGATGAAGGCCTGGTTAACATTTAAAGGGACAGTCCCCCAAAAACGAAAATTCTGTCATTAATTATTCACCCTCATGGTTCCAAACCTGTGAGACTTTCGTTTATCTGCGGAACACAAATGAAGATCTTTTTAACAAAATCTGAGAGCTTTCTGTATCTCCATAGACGGCTACATAACTGCCACTTTGAACTTCAAAAAGTTCAAAAACTTAAGTGATCGTAAAACTAATTAATATGAATTGAGAGGTTTAAGGGTTACTTCAGCGATTAGCATATGACTTTGTATCAGTAGAAACCCTGGAGAATATTCAAATTACTGTGCTTTCCCCCCTCATATCTCCCTGAGACGAGAGATTTACGCATTTTATTTCTGGAAAAATTCCTCCTATGATGCAAAATGACGATTTTTGCATCATAGGAGGAATGTTTGCCCAGAGGCTAAAGACTACAGCCAGCAGAGGGAGCTATTTCCGCATGTTTTGAATCTGCGCATGGGGGATGGAGATCACACTCAGCTGGCAGGGAGAGCTCAGCTTGCAGACAGGATCATTTAAACGGAGCTATGGTGAGCAATGTAAGTCTTTTAACTTCTCAAATTCATTTCTATGAAAGTTAAGCTTGCAAAGGCATGAACTAAAACGCGTGCCAGACTGAACTCCTGTGTGAATGTATGCCGCGAATGTAGTCGCGATTACCTCAGCTCTCATCACTCGTGCAGTTAGTGCTCAGGGCTGTGACACTCGCGCGGTGACTCACTCATTATATTGAACAGACACGTTCAGAAGTGTCTTCTCTAACTCAGTCACAGTAATGAAGTTGGTGGTGTTGGGAATGGCCTCACAGGGCAGCGAAGCATTCTGGGAATTGTAGTCTTTCATCCCCATGGGACAAAAATACATTTTCTGTCTTTTCTCAGTCTAGAAGACACCAAATTCAAAAATAATTTCACATTTCTACTGCATTGATGACCCAGTTTAAATACAGATTGATCTTCCCAGCGCTGAAGTACCCCTTTTAGTATAAATTTTGTCCAACCACGATCGCTTTATATGATATATTTAATTACGGCTTTTATTTACATATAAACAATAAACTCACACATCAGTAGTGGTAAAGGAAAGCTCAAGCATGTTTGCTTGATGTGTAAGAACCAATGAGGTTCATTCTCATGTGTTACGCATCACACTTGAGCTTCCTCAAGAACCAATGAGGTTCATTCTCATGTTACGCATCACATTTGAGCTTCCGCAAGAACCAATGTAGTTTATTCTCATGTTACGCATCACATTTGAGCTTCCGCAAGAACCAATGAGGTTCATTCTCATGTTACTCATCACGTTTGAGCTTCCACAAGAACCAATGAGGTTCATTCTCATGTTACGCATCACATTTGAGCTTCTGCAAAAACCAATGAGGTTCATTCTCATGTTACTCATCACATTTGAGCTTCCGCAAGAACCAATGAGGTTCATTCTCATGTTACGCATCACATTTGAGCTTCTGCCAAAACCAATGAGGTTCATTCTCATGTTACTCATCACGTTTGAGCTTCCTCAAGAACCAATGAGGTTCATTCTCATGTTACGTATCACATTTGAGCTTCTGCAAAAACCAATGAGGTTCATTCTCATGTTACGCATCACATTTGAGCTTCAGCAACAACCAATGAGGTTAATTCTCATGTTAAGCATCACATTTGAGCTTCCGCAAGAACCAATGAGGTTCCTTTTCATGTTACACATCACAGTTGAGCTTCCGCAAGAACCAATGAGGTTAATTCTCATGTTAAGCATCACATTTGAGCTTCCGCAAGAACCAGTGAGGTTCATTCTCATGTTACGCATCACATTTGAGCTTCTGCAAGAACCAATGAGGTTCATTCTCATGTTACGCATCACATTTGAGCTTGTGCAAGAACCAATGAGGTTTGTTCTCGTGTGGTTTGGTTCAGTAACTCACAGACAGTAGGAGTAGCGGAAGTTTTGACGCTCATCGCAGTTCAAACAAATAGGGCTGGGCAACAAACTCAAGCTCCTCTTCTCTTATATCAAAATTCTCCATTTCTCTTAAAAAAAATGATAATTTTAGACTTCTAATTCAGGACCGGAGTTTTGTTTTGCTCTAACCTCTGTGCTTCCGCGTTCTTCAGTGTGTCATGCGTCAGGTCAAGGGTTACTCTCTTGCCATAAATCAATGAGTATGGCCATCTGTGGGAAACTAGTTATTTTAGTTTATAACGTTTAAGATATGGATATTTTTCTCACACAAACGGATTGATTAGCTTCAGAAGGCCGTCATTCACCCTACGCAGCAGTGTGGATATTTGGTATGATAGATGCACTTTTTTATAGGATGGATGCACTTTTTGGGGTTTCAAAATCAAATAACTCCCATTATAAAGCTTGGAAAAGCCAGGACATTTTTTTTATACAACTCTGATTGTATTTGTCTGAAAGAAGAAAGTCATATACACCTATGGCTTGAGGGTGAGTACATCATGGGGTAATTTTATTTTTGGGTGAACTAAGCCTTATAATCGGTTAAAGCGTTGGAGTCTACAGAAAATAACTGCTCAATTCAATTCGTTTTATGATCTCTTTATGAACTTTTTGAAGCGTCAAAGTGTCAGTTGCATAGCTGTCTATGGAGAAAGCTTTCAGATTTCATCCAAGTGATCTTCATTTATGTTCTGGAGATGAACGAATGTCTTACGGGTTTGCAACGACATGAGGTTGAGTAATTAATGACAGAATTTTAATTTTCGGGTGAAGCCTTTAACAGTGGACTTTTTTTTCTCTTCAAACTCTACTTTAAAGGTATACTTTTAATAAATCTTTTTCATGAAATCTGAGAGCTTTTTTCTTTCCCTCCATTGACATCCTAACACAACTACCACTTTCTGGCCGCAGAAAGATAGTAAAAAAATCATAAATGCAATTCATGTAACTCCAGCAGTTTAACTTTCACCAAAAAAGGGGGTAATTTTAAGAACACATTAGAAAGAAAAACATAAAATGTATAGTGCTGTTTTACTTTTGTACAAAAAAAACAAAAAAGGAATCTACTTAAAGCGTTTTAAAAAGCCTTTGACTTTACCCTTTTTTTTTTTGTTATTAAAGAGAATAAAACAATAAATAAGTTATACATGAGTGTGACAGGTCTGACTGGGCATTTGTAATGAGGAGAATTTGAGTAGAATGACAGAAATGCAGAAATATGGGTTTGTCTTTTGAAAACACATTAGCATTTGTCCACTGATAGTGTGTAACCAGCCATCACAAGACTCTTTTCAAAACTAGCCAGGCGATTTATTTAAGTAATGTGCGATCAATATTTACCCTGCAAACCGCATGGGCGCCTCTGGTATTAACCCTTAAAAACCTGAGCTAGAACTGTTGGGTTTCGAAATGATTCGGACAGACACATTAAACTCCCAAAAGTTGTAACTATACACGAATGGAATAAGATAATACTCATGGTACTTTGATGTATACAGTAGTGCCCATAAGTGATGTTCAGCCAATAGGAAATTTGAAATCGTCACCTTTATTCAAATATTATAAAAAATGTGCTAAAGCGTTTTGTGTCGTTGTGCTTTGAGTCAATTTTTTTGCTTGCAAATTGTGTGGACAAAACAAATTATCAACGTGCGAAAATGAAAGAATCTATAAAATATTATATTGTACTCAATGGATGATTTTTCTTGTGAGCTTTTTATTATTCTTTAATATTTTTGGTATACATAAAAACTTTTGCTGCCTTTTTTGCCAATAAATAGTGTTTTGTTTTTCCTTCATATTTAAAATATTACATTTTCCTCATGTTTTGATGGTTTAATCAAACTTGTAGGGTCATAAAATACAAATGATTACCATATTCAGATATCATAGTATTATCATTTTTTTATCAATCATTTTTTTTCCTTCTGCACATTTGCTGATGAACTGCTTATGAATAATTCAGAAAAATAAATATAAAACATGGCACGGTATTTATCAACTTTAAAACTGCACACTTAATAAAATCAAATATATTTTTGGATGATTTGTGTATTTTCATGATGAACTGCTTATGTATTTTTCAGAAAAATAAATCTAAAAAAAACAAACATGGCATTCCATGGAACCTTTCAAAAAATAGGACATAGTAATAGCATAGTAATTTTATCTTTTAAACCTGCACATTTGGCAAAATGTATATTTTTTGGGGGATGATTTAACTATTTTCATGATTAATTGCTTATGTATAATTCATAAAAAATGACCAAATATCCAAATATATGTTGTGCAGGTTTAAAAGGACTCTAAATAATTTTTTTTTGGATGATTCATAGAGTTTCATGATAAATTGCTTGTGCATAATTCATAAATTAAAAATAAACAAACATTATGTTAGAATACTTAAGCCTGCAAAGTCTAAAATCAGTAGCTCTCTGAGGATGAAAGCTTAGCCCTGGTGTGGGTGGATGGGTCACTCTGTTGGCTGCAGGCCGACTGTGTCTGCGCTGTTGTCTGTGCAGCAAACAGGAGGGGTGGTTCCTCCCCGCAGGCTGCGGAACCTTGACGGAACGTCACAAGCTCAAGGTAATTAAAGCAGCGGCGTGCGAAAAGCCAGAGAGTTCAGTGGGAACAGCAGCCGGGATAGTCAGAATTCTTGTCCCTGCCCCGGGGCTACAGCCGGCCTGGCGTCAGGGAGCTGTAGCAGAGCACCGCAATTTAACCAGCTTGCAATTTGCTCTCATGAATATTAAGCACAGCCTAGCCGTGTCTGGGTTAATGGACCCCCGCTCACTGCCAATATGTAAAGCCGAAGATATCCCCCAGATGCCGAAAAAGGGTGAGAGCGGGAGCGGCGCGAGTCCCACTGGAAAAGCGAAGTTTCTGTCGGTTGTTTTTTTTTCATCTCTTAAGTGAGATGATTTGAATATCATCTGAATAATGTCAGAGCAAACGTTCGTTTAGAGCCTCCCTGGTGGTGAGAAGGAGATCAAACGGCCTCCGTGGATCTACATCAATTACGAGAGCCAGCGCCGCTGATGTCTGAATCTAAAGCGCCGCTGACTCGAATGATGAGGAAACACGAGGCAGAGCTAAACGAGACTCGGCTGCTCATGCTGGGCTGGCAGCTCCTCATCTCCCAGAGACACGTGTAATACAACATTTCATTGAGATTGCCAAAACTATGCATGTATACTTAATTAAGCAACAAATCAAATGACTGATTTATTGAAAAACTTTATATTTATCACAAAAACTTTATATATATATATATATATATATATATATATATATATATATATATATATATATATATATATAAATATATATATCAGCGAATTCTGAGGCGCACAGTGCGCAGAAGTCATCAAATTTCTGCAGAGTCAATAGCTACAGACCTCCAAACGTTGTGTGGCCTTCAGATTAGTTCAAGAACAATGCGTGGAGAGCTTCATGGAATCGTTACCATGGCCGAGCAGCTCCAGCCAAGTCTTACATCACCAAGTGCAATGCAAAGCGTCAGATGCAGTGGTGTAAAGCACGCCGCCACTGGACTCTAAAATAGTGGAGACGTGTTCTCTGAAGTGACTAATCATGCTTCTCTGTCTGGGTCCGATGGTCGAGTCTGGGTTTGGGTGTTGCCAGGAGAACGGTACTTGCCTGATTGCACTGTGCTAAGTGTAAAGTTTGGTGGAGGGGGATTATTGTGTTGAGTAGTTTTTCAGGGATTAAGGCCCTTAGTTCCAGTGAAAGGAACTCTTGATGCTTCAGTATACCAAGACATTAGGACAATTTAATGCTCCCAACTTAGTGGGAAAAGTTTGGGGATGGCCCCTTCCAGGATCCATAAAGACATGGATGGAGTTTGGTGCGGAGGAACTTGACTGGCCTGCACAGAGTCCTGACCTCAACCCGACAGAACACCTTTGGGATGAATTAGAGAGGAGACTGCGAGCCAGGCCTTCTCTTCCAACATCAATGCCCGAGCACACAAATGCCCTTTCTAGAAGAATGGACAAAAATTCCCATAAACGCACTTCTAAACCTTGTGTAAAGCCTTTCCAGAAGAGTTGAAGCTGTTATAGCTGCAAAGGGTGAGCCAACTGCATATTAAACCCTATGGATGTGGATGTAGGCTTGCACGTAAAGGCAGGCGTCCCAAAAAGTTTGGCAATATAGTGTATATATAAAATACTGATGACTGATGACCTGCACTGCCCCCAAAGCAAGGCGTCCCTCCCCCTAAGCAAGTAATTATATCATATACATTACTTACTTGCTAGATTACTATATATATATATATATATATATATATATATATATATATATATATATATATATATATATATATATATATATATATATATATATATCCTACACAAATATTCTGTCCCTGTCAAGCGATTGTTTTGACTAGCAATCTTATTTGAAATAAAATAAGACCTTTTGAAATTATCTACCTTCATATGCACCATCACCCAAACTCTGCCTTCGAAAAATGTCAGCCAATGCAATGTCAGCAAATTTGGTCACACGGAAGGCCAAGAGCCTTTTACAAATGGCTAAAAGATTGCAGGGCTTCCTCTGAATCCTTTGTTGTTTATAGCGTATCAGGCTCGCAGACGCTAGTGAGATTTGCTCAGGACAACGATTTCCTTGTGTTTATCACATAAGACACACACTCACACCAAAACAAAGCACAGTGAGGACAGTGAGGAATCATGCTGTCTTTGTCGGACAGATAAATTCCCCATGGGAGCATCAGTGTTGAAAAAACCCTAAATAGGATAGGTAATTATCAACAACAAAAAAGATAGGTAATTATCAATTCCACACTATGGTGATAACAGATTTTGCAGAACCAAAATAAATGATTAAGCCCAAGAAAAAAGCCAGATCTGAATTATGATAAACAAAAATAATTGACTAGGCAGATTAATTTGGCCTTAAAAAAACAGATGTTACTAGCATTTTTTTGTAATTTTTCAATTGACTAAATATATGATGTAAATACAGTATGTGTAAATATATGAAAAGTATCTATGTTAATTAAACCATTTCTGTATATTTATATTGAATTGTTAAATGATTATACAGTATATGTAATTACACACATATGTATATGTGCAAATACTGTACATCTAGCACTGAAGATAATGACATCAACCACTGAAAAATCAATCTTGGTTCACCACTATACTAAATACTTAACTATGTATTGTTTGGTTTTGAGCTCACAGTATCCCGATGTCTCAGTTTGTGCCCTCTTCTAAACATGCGCCTGTGCTAATATTTGGGTGTGAGTCTCAGGTCAGCTCCTCTCCTCACTGGCTGCATGGCAGAAAGCTCGCGCCCCTGCGCACTGGCGCAGCCAAGCACATGTAAATGTATTCAGAGCATTTAGTGCTCAGGATTAATCGAATTATAATTTAATCATCTGATCAAACAGCAATTAGCATAATCACTTCTGGGGACGGGCCGATAGAGAATGCAGTGGAAACAGAACAGACCTGAGGCGAGAGCAGCTTCAATGAGGCATTTGCTGGGATCTCTGCAAATGTTACACATTTCTGGGTGTTGAAATTCTGCCCATTTTTTTTTCTCTTGTCTACTCTGCTACATGGACACATTCAGTGGCCAAACAGACTTTGTTAACTCATGTACAAAAAACAAGGATGTAACCACATATTCAGGACTGCAGGGGACCAGATTTTCCCTTTCTTTACTGTCACACACACACACACACACACACACACACACACACACACACACACACACACACACACACACACACACACACACACACACACACACACACACACACACACACACACATAATAAAAAAATGCTCTGAAGGGATTACATTTTTGTGATGGCCATAAACCATAGATATTGAGGAGGAAACATCACCTACAATATTAGATTTTCATTTCAGTTTCAAAACTCTATCATTGGAAAACCTTATTTGATTGTTAATATGACTATTATAGATGTCAAAAAATGATTGTGATTCAATACAGATTGCATTTAGGTTGAAATTATGATATTTAACATCCATTTTGGATTGTACAAATAAAGGTATAAATCGGTAAATCGTCATTTGTAACCTAAAATGTGCATTATTTGGTAACTAATTTTGGTTTCAAATCAGCAGTATTATTCATTATAATTGTAATTAGAAATATAATTCAGTGACTGAAAATCACATGGCAATATCTCCAATAAGGTATTAACATGGACTTTTTTATTTATTTATCTTTTTTTTTTTTTTACTTTATTAAAAAATAATTTACAAAAATGACAATTAGCCAAAATTCCAATCTGGATATATATATATATATATATATATATATATATATATATATATATATATATATATATATATATATATATATATATATATATATATATATAAGGGTTATATATATATAAAACCCTTGCCCTGACGCATTACGTATTGAAGAGAGCGGAAGCACAAAGGATAGACTAAAACAAAACACCGGTCACAAATTACAATTCTAAAACAATAATTTTTGAAGGGAAATGTCAGAGGATTTCAATATTAGAGAATTGGAAGTGGTCTATATTTTTATGCCCAGCCCTATGTGTTTGAGCCGCGAGAAGCGTCAAAGCTTACTTTACTTCTACATCGAGTAAGGGGTCACTTTTTGGAATAAGTCAACTTGCGTAGGTCGTCTGCCAGAAGCTAGTTATTTTAGATTTTAAAGTTTTAAAAATTGATATTTTTATTACACAAACACAGCTTCGCTTCAGAAGGCCTTTATTAACCCCCAACAGCCATGTGGAGTCCGTTTATGATGGACTTTTTTGGGATTGGAAATTTTGTCCTCTGCCATTATAAATCTGGAAACAGCCAGGAAATGTTTTAATATATCCGATTGTATTCATCTGAATGAAGAAAGTCACATAGGATGGCTTGAGGGTGAGTGAATCATGGGCTAATTTTCTGTTTTAGGTGAATTATCCATTTAAGGCTCAACAAAAACCGCCTCTACAACTAATTTCTTTCACAAGAACAGAACAAAAGCACCACTGACAGGAAAAATCCCTGTCGCATTTAAGATGGTCACAGTGGAAGGAGCAACCCAGTGGTTTGTGCTAAAGTCATCAAGCTTCTTTACAAAAAAAAAAATCCTGAAAGTCCTCATCAGTGTAAAATATGAAGTGCTTTTTCTGCCAAGTCATCAAAGCAGGAAATAAATACACATTACGGCCACCAGCGCAGGCCCGTCTGTCGGCATATTTCCTGCTGATTGACAATAAGCTGAGCTGATGGAAAATATGAACACTGATCAGCCTTACTTCTCGCTAAACAGTTAGTACAAGCAGATCATCAAAATGTCATTATGCCAAACGACTCCTGGAATTACTGATATGCTGGAGAAAGAGCTACTAGGTTGAGTAGTGCTGTGTGTGTGTGTGTGTGAGCACCCTACAGAGTCTGACTCACACCACACGTTTATGTCTGTTTCTAATACACATTGTGCTTTGCTATTTGGCACAGCTTTAACCTTTCCAATTACTGACTACATAACTAATACAATATTAATAAGTAACAATACGGCAAATGAAACATTGGATAAAAATACCCTTTTACTGCATTTTTTTCCCCTATTAATGGTTTATTTTGAGGTAAATCAACTTACAAATCAAAATAAATTGTACGTAAAACTCCATACACTGTAAAAACACCATTTTTTTTTTTTTTCAGTGTATCAACAAGTTGGTTTAACTTAATTGTATTTTGGGGACAGAGTTGTCCTTAATAAGTGAGCTAAATCTCAAAAATAATAATTCATAAAGTCTAAAAATCTAAAAATAAAAAAGGTTATTTCGCTGAGGACAAAATTAAACAAAACTGTGAATCTTATTTGAAATCTGAAATTAAGATTCTGGGATGTTCTTGAAGTCAATGGATACATCAATAAAGTAAATCATGTAAATAAGTAAATACATAAGCAATCTTAATAATGCAAGTTTTTAATTAGTAGGGTTAGTTTGTACTAAACAAATAAATAACAAAATAAATATATGATATGTCCTCACTTAGTCTAGATAAAAAAATGCTTAAAAATATAACAATCTGTGAAAAAACAATGAATAAATAAAGTCAATCTTGGTTAGTTTTTGTTTGAATTCTAATAATGCAAAACAATATGAAAATGAAAACGCTTTAGGATATAACAACCATAATAATGTAAAACCAACAAGCATATTTTTGCATTACTTTCTTAACATGCACGGCAGAAGCTTTCAAAAACAAAAACAATCAATCTGCATTGTTCTGGAAACATATCAAATGATTTGTAGAACAATATCAGTTTGCTTTGCTTTCAGGACTGTAAACAAGGCCTTGATTTCTTTCCACCACATCACAGTGCAGCTGCAGTCTTAAAAACCCAGGCATACAGTCGAGCAAAACAAATGGATATGCCCACACACTTTTGTCTGTTTGATCTGGACTCAGCTAAAAGCTCTCTTAAAAACCATCTCATGGAAAGCGACAGCTGATTGGCCACTTTGCTCTATGCTGCGCTGTTTACTCGTGTCCATTTGAGTGTATGTCAGAGTTGGCCCCTAGCATCAGTTTACAAAAACAACATCGCACCTACTTTCGGCTACGTCTGTGCAAGGACGCTTATGTTGTTCCAATTACATTTGTGTGTTAATATGCACACGGTCTCGAGAGCTCTTCACCAACACAAGAGCCATTGAAATCAACTCAGCATGATTTTACATGCAAAAACATTTGTTGTTCAATACCAGAAAGCTGAGCTTGAAAAAAGCAGTGTGAATGTTTGTTATTGGGGCTAAATTATAAAAATGGCGTTAACTGCATTAATTGGTTAAATCCCACACTCTTGGAAGAAAAGGTTCTATATCCTTGAAGGGTTCTGTCAGGCGCTTCATATATAGAACCATTTAGTGGTTCCCATCATGGAATCATTTTCTGAATATATTTCTAAATAGTTTTGTTTCAGTTTAAATTTGGATGAATTGAACAGGTTAAAACATACTTTAATCACTGGAGAAAAATAAATAAATAATGTGTTAAACATAAAAATATTATGTCATTTCTGCTTGTATAACGGAGGCCAGCTAGTAAAGAGCTGTGCAGGTGAACCTCACTCCCCGGGCCTCAAGAAGCACATTAGCGACAGGTGCTAGATGCTGTAATCTTTAGGGTACTTGTAACACCCGCCTGGAAATGTTGGTTCGAATCTCACTCTGAATGGTTACCAGTGGAACTGGAGGGATTACATTGGTGCCGTGACCCAGATAGGAGCAAATGTTGAGGCCAGCTACTAAAGAGCTGTGCAAGTAAACCTCACTCCCTTGGCCTCATTCCCCTGTACTAGCAACAGACCCTAGTCTTTAGTGTCCTTGTTGGCGCCTGGCTCCCATGCGCCAAGTCCCACTCAGAGTGGTTGTAAGTAGAACCGAAGAGGTTATATTGGTGCTGTGACCCAGATGGGAGTGAGTATAACGGAGACCAGCTAGTGAAGAGCTGTGCAGGTAAACTTCACTCCCATGGCCTCAAGTGGCGCATTAGTGACAGACACTAGATGCTGCAGTCTTTAGTGTCCTTGATAACGCTTGCCTTCCATGCCGGAAACACTGTTTCAAATCCTGCTTGGAACGGTTAGGAGTAGAACTGGAGAGGTTACATTGGTGCCGCGACCCGGATGGGAGTAATTGTAAGGGAGGCCAGTTAGTAAAGAGCTGTACAAGTTTACCTTCTTTCCCCTGGCCTCAAGAGGCATACTGGTGACAGACGCTAGATGCTACATTCTATAGTGTTGTTGTTAGCGCCTGCCTCCCATGCCAGAAACGCAGGTTCAAATCCCACTCTGAATGGTTAAGAGTAGAACCAAAAGGGTTACATTGGTGCCATGACCCAGATGGGAGTTAGCTAGTAAAGAGCGGTGCATAGTAAACCTCACTCTCCTGGCCTCAAGCGGTGCACAAACGACGGACATTAGATGCTGCTATCTTTAGTGTCCTTGTTAGTGCACCCGCCTCCAATGCTGAAAACGCTTGTTCGACTCCTGCTCGGAATGGTTGTGAGTAGAACCGGAGGGGTTACATTGGTGCCGTGACCCGGATAGGAGTGAGTGTAAAGGAGGCCAGCTAGTGAAGAGCTCTACAGGTAAACCTCAGCTCCCCTGACCCCAAGAGGCACCATGGTGAGATGCTGCGATCAATAGTGTTCTTGTTAGCGCCCGCCTCCCATGCCAGAACCACCAGTTCAAATCCCACTCTGAACAGTTATGAGTAGAACCAGCAAGGTTACATTGGTGCTGTGACCAGGATGAGAGTGAGTGTAATGGAGGCCAGCTAGTAAAGATCTGTACAGGTATACCTCTCTCCACTGTCCTCAAGAGGCACACTAGCAACAGATGCTAGAAGATGCTGTGGTCTATAGTGTCCTTGTTAACGCGCCCGCCTCCCACACCGAAAAAGCTGGTTCGATCCCGCTTGGAGGGTTTTCACTTATATAGAAACTTTTTGGCATAAAGGTTTGTTTATAATTGATTCAAAAACCCATGGGTTCTATATAGAAACCCGTAGAACCTTCTGTTCTAAGCGGTTACAAGCTGCAGCTGCACTGAACACTTGTCCATCGACAATAAAGGAAAAAACATGAAATCTCAAAAGGGATATATAAGAGACCAGGGAATTAATTTATCCTTCCCTTCCAGGCAACATCCCAAACGGCCTCGCAAACAAGCACGCCACGTTTTCTTCTTCTAGTCATTACGGAAATGCTTCCGGGGTCACCTGTACAGGAAGCTCCAAGGCCACTGCGCCAACATATATTTCAGGGGTTTCCATAGAGACCAGTGGAGAACCGGGCTGTGAGCTTAACCAAATCATGAAAGGCTCATTTTGTATGGCTTCTTTTTCTCTCTATCCCCCACACACCCGCAAGAAACATGCTACACTGGCCAGAGAGCGAGCGATGGAGAGAGAACGAGAGAGAGAGAGAGAGAGAGAGAGAGAGAGAGAGAGAGAGAGAGAGAGAGAGAGAGAGAGAGAGAGAGAGAGCTCACTGCACTGACAGCAGCGGCACTGCATCAGAACGCTGATCAATGGAGCCTTAGAGAGACCCACATACACGGCTAGAACGCAGTGGCACAAATGGGACCATATTGATTCAAAGAGAAACACTTAAAATGCTTTTTAGAAATGCTAATTTGAACACAGTTCAGTAGATATGCACCACTCAATTGGCCAAAAAAAAAAAAAAATCCCTCTGAAATGATAATCAATTTCATTGATACACCATTAATTGAGGTTAAACGATTGTGTCCATTTCTGGGTCCATCGCAGCCTTGCGGTAACCTGATAAAGCCTGGGATAAATCATTTGACTAAAATTTAGACTGATATGAGCCAATAAATCGGCCTCACAACATTCAACAACACCCTTTATGCTAAAGCATCGCTGTGTACGCTTTTTGTGTGTACCCTATCAAAATGCATCTCCTGTTCTTGCCATCACCGGTCAGTGTACGTGGAGTGGCCTGGGTCTGATATTAACGCGCCACAGTGTTACTCTGTTAAAACCACCTAAATGGCCCCATTTTCTCCTTGCTTCCTCACCCCCACCCCTCATAATCCCCCTCTCACTCTCTCTCTATTCCTCCACAAACACACCCATCCTGATTTAGCCCAGCAACCAGCACCCACTCACTGTCTCTCCATTTTAAAGCCATCAACACTCGCCTCCTGTCGAGCATTTGCGGTTGAATTTATTTTTTTAGAGGTCAATACGATTCGGACACCCGCATGGAAATATCTTTCGTAGTTCTTATGGTTTTTTTTTTTTTTTTTTTGAATAAATGTTTTGTAAAAAGGTCACAGTGAAAGCATTCAGTAAAGTGCCAATTGAGTGACTGCGAGTTATTTTTTCATTCAATGCCTCAGCGATGCTTCTTGAAACATGGCGGCTGTGTCACTATGCCACAATACAGCACATTTAATTGTATTCTTTCTCTTTTTAGATGCTTTGTGTTTTTTTCTTTTTTTTAAATTAATAAAACATGCCCGATTACTCAAATGTTCGAATTTTTTGTGCGTTTAAAAAAAAAAGCATACCACCAAATCAGTTTTTCAAACGCTTAAAATAAAAAATAACATATGCATTTTATGTAAAATATAATAATGTCATAAATAAAGGGAGGGGGAAAAAAACTAAACAAAACTGTCACATCACATCAGGTTTGGTCCAACAAGGATGTCATATTTTTGACATTGTTGATGCACTTGAGAGCATTTTGATTATTTGCATAATAATGCATGCTTGTTTGTTTAGTTTATGAGTTGTAAAATCTAATAAAGTGACTAATCATAAATCAGACGATTATAATGCTCATTTAGGAGTATGCTGCTGTACTGGTTCCACAGGAATTATTTGCTTTAATTTGCTATATTATAAACTATTAGGGAGAATTTGCATGCATGATATTTATGACAAGCACTAAAATAATTTTTGTCATTTAAAAAAAAAAGAATATACAAACGGAGTTGTGAATTTACAAAAGAGACTAAATCAAATGGACCACAATGCATCGTATTTCAAACGTACTTAAATATTAATTTATTTCCGCGAAGTTACAGCCTGCATAACACACACAAAAAAAAAAAAAAAAAACACACACACACACACACACTACTCACCATTCAAAATGCACTGGAAAAAGATGATGGCCAATATCCACATGCCCCGCTCCTTTCAATCCCCAAACTAAGATTTTTCTTTGCCCACTGCACACTTTTCCTCCAAAAAACGTTGCGCGGGAATATGAATATCTCTAATTAGTAGTTCCAGTGGAAGGGATGCATATGAAGCAGAGCTCTCTCTCGCTCGCGTGCGCTCCCAGGCTGATTGTCTCCGAGCTGAGATCCAGCTGTGGCGCGAGACGGTGAGCGGCGGGCAGGTGCGATGCTGAGTCAGAGCGCGCGCTTACTGAGGGGAACTGCGCACAGGTGTAGTCTCGTACGGGAGGGGAAAAAACAGCGGGAAAGTAAATCCACTTAATTATTAATGATTAAAAATCATGTCGGAAAGTTTACAGAAAAGGGAAAAAAAGAACGAAAAAGAAATGAAAAAGAAAAAGCTCTGAAACTCCAGCGCGTGAAGGGATTGAGATGATGGCTGTTAGCTGTACTCAGAGCAACATCCCTCTTCACCACCTCGCACCGTCCAGCAGTCAGCAAGCACGCGCATCTTCCCCTGCTGCACTGATCACTCCAGAGCTCAGCATCAGCACCAGAGCATCACACAACACAACACCCCCCTCTCCCTCTCTTTCTCTCTCTCTCTCTTACTCTGTCGCTCTCTCTCCTCTGCAGCCTTAAAGGTGCAGGGGTGCTGGTCTTAAAGAGAGAGTCCAAGCACACCAAAAACAACCCTAAGAAATCATGTGATCATCATCACCCACGTGCAAAAAAAAAAAAAAAAATAGGGTCATTTTTATTTCCAAGCTATAAAGGTGTTTTAGTGTGTGACAAGTAGAAAAAAATCGAATTGTCTGGATATTGTATACAAGTTATTAAATACATTAAAATGCAAATGATAATATCCAGACACATTAAAAAAATTATACTTGTTGCTAGAAAATCTAGTGTGTGCCAAGTAGAAAAAATTCTAAGTGTCTGGATATTGCATCAAAGTTATTTAATACATTAAAATGCAAATGATAGTAACTGTTATTTAATCAGTGTGTGTGTGTGTGTGTGTGTGTGTGTGTGTGTGTGTGTGTGTGTGTGTGTGTGTGTGTGTGTGTGTGTGTGTGTGTGTGTGTGTGTGTCAAGATGTCTGAATATTGTAAAAAAAAAAGCCTAAATAAAAGGAAGCCATCTTGTCATGTGACAAGAAAAAAGGAGAATTAACAATATATATCTTTACAGAATTTTTTAACGTTTATTAATAAAAATGCTCATGTTCACGGTGCATTATCTAACATTAACAAATGCCACTTTTGATTTTTTAAAAATGGTTTGTTAAATGTTGAGATGAATGAAACCCACATGGCTGTGGAAAGAACACGAAATGGCATGTGGCAAGTTCTTGAATTTGATTTGACCCGTTAGCAATGTATAAAAATAATAATAATTATGAAAACAAAACAGTGTGGAATGAAGGTAACATTAACATCACAGTTGTGTATGACAACTTTCTCTAAATGATCTTAATTGGAGGACATGAATTCATGTCATTTAATGCGTTTCTGTTAGGATTCAGGACCCCTGAGGGCGTGTGAGGTTTTTTTTCCGTCCCTTAAGCTGGCTTCATTAATCGACCTTGACAAATCAGAGCATTTGCCTCCTGCGCAGTGAGGCGTTGGTGCGACTCATTGCATTTTCATGAAAAACATTAACCTTTAATTAGATTTGAGTAGCCTATGTTCTGTCTAATAATAACACAATAAACTTGATGTTTTTGTACCATTTTTATCTATGCAATTAAAAAACACAAGAAGGTGGTATTTATTATTATTATAATCTAGACAACTAATAATAATCATATTATTTTATATAATATATGATATATATATTGAATTATATATCGTTTTTCATATATACATATTATATTAAAAATAAAGTAATACACAAATGTGATTATTATTAACGACAATTACTGCTGCTACTAATAATATTGTTTTAAGTAGTGTGTGTGTGTGTGTGTGTGTGTGTGTGTGTGTGTGTGTGTGTGTGTGTGTGTGTGTGTGTGTGTGTGTGTCATGCTTAATTAATTTTATTATATTAAAAAAGTATATATATTATTATTATTATTATTATTATTATTATTATTAGCTAGACAAGTACTATATATATACCGATCAGGCATAACATTATGACAGGTGAAGTGAGTAACACTGATTATCTCTTCATCACGGCACTTGTTAGTGGGCGGGCTATATTAGGCAGCAAGTGAACATTTTGTCCTCAAAGTCGATGTGTTAGAAGCAGGAAAAATGGGCAAGTGTAAGGATTTGAGCGAGTTTGACAAGGGCCAAATTGTGATATCTAGACAACTAGGTCAGAGCATCCCCAAAACTGCAGCTCTTGTTGGGTGTTCCCGGTCTGCAGTTGTCAGGATCTATCAGAAGTGGCCCAAGGAAGGAACAGTAGTGAACTGGGGATAGGCACATGGGCGGCCAAGGCTCACTGACGCATGTGGGGAGCGAAGGCTGGCCCGTGTGGTCTGATCAAACAGACGAGCTACTGTAGCTCTAATTATACATATAAAACCAAAAATCATTCAGACACCAGATCCTTTTTTACTAGTGGGTGCAGCGCACTATAGTTCATTTATGTAAGTGAGGATAGCAAAATAAAGTAAACTGTGACATTATACCCAAAAAGTGGACTACCAGTAAAATGGATAATTTGAGACCAAAATTATTCAGACACTTTGACTTGACCATGTTTTGCTGAAGTGTTTTTTTTCTTTAATTGCTAATGCGACCTGTTACACCACAGACTGAACTAAATGAAGCTTTGCTTGGTCATTGGTTGACCTAAATTGTGTACTTAAATTTAACAGCTGACAGCTGATTGGTTGATTGTAATCCATTATATATCCTTCTATCAAAGTTATCTGACATTATCAAGATTAATTTGTTCTGACACAGTTTAACTCTGAGTTCTTGTCATATTTTATTGCCATTTTCTAAACTATAGAGAATAAACTGTGACAATGTGAGAAAATGTTGAAGGTGTCTAGATACATTTTTGTTTGACTATATATATATATATATATATGAGTAGTCAAAGGTGAAGTGAATGTCATTGATCATCTCCTACCAAAATCACATATTAAGGTCTGGGTATGTTAGATGGTAAGCAAACAATCAGTTCTCATTATCAATGTGTTGGATGTTGGATCCTTAACAATCTGAGCAACTTTGTCATGGGCCAAATTGTTATAGCAAAGCGACTGGGTCAGAGTATCTCTGAAGCGGCAAGGCTTGTGGGTTGCTCTCAGTCTGCAGTGGTGAGAACTTACCAACAGGGGTCTGAGGAGGGACAAACCACAAACCGGTGACAGGGTGTTGGGCGGCCAAGGCTCATTGATGCACGAGAGCAACGAAGGTTATCCCGTCTGGTCTGAGCCCACAGAAGGTCAACTGTGCCACAAGTCACATCAAATTTTAATATTGGTTATGAGAGAAGTGTGTCACAAATCAACCTGCATCACACTCTACTGAGCATGGGGCTGTGCAGCCACAGACCAATCAAAGTGCCCATGATGACCGCTGTCCAGTCGAAAGCACCTACAATGGGCACGCGAGCGTCAGAACTGAACCTTGAAGGAGTAGAAGAAGGTCACCTGATCCAATGAGTCCCAATTTCTTTTACGTGTGTACGCAGGCGCCGGTTTCCTGTGAAAGTGATGGCACTAGGATGCAATGAGGGACGATGGGCGCACACACACACACATATATACACAGCACGTGTATATACAGTCAAACGCGGCTAAAGCCGTTTCGAAAGATCGCTGTTCGTCAGCTTCTTTGTTTACAAGAAGCACGCGGAACCTCCGCAACTCTGCCGTCCAATGTTAAGCCCTCCCATTCGACTCTATACACAATGTGATTGGTCTGACCAGAGTTAGTTTTTTCAAGCTTATAAGTCTTTTGACAGTTGCTAGACGACACTCGCTGCAAAAAGATTTGCTGCTGCTAAGGTGCGTCTAGATTTCTAGGCTAACAAGAACTCAGAGTTAAACTGTGTCAGAACAAATTAATATTGATAATGTCAGATAACTTTGATAGAAAGGTATATAACGGATTTGATCAACCAGCTGTCAGCTGTTAAATTTAAGTACACAATTAGATAATACCAATTTAGTTCAACCAATGACCAAGCAAAGCTTCATTTAGTTCAGTCTGTGGTGTAAAAAGTCGCATTAGCAATTGAAGAAAAAAACATGGTCAGGTCAAAGTGTCCGATTAATTTTGGGACCAAATGTGTATAAATTTAACTGGTAGTCCACATTATGAAGAATTGTTGGGTATAATATAGTATAGTTAACTTTATTTTGCTATCCTCACTTGCATAAATTAACCATAGTGTCCTGCATCCACTAGTAAAAAAATATATATAGTGTCTGAATATACAGTTCATATGATTTCTTTGATATATAATTGTATTATTATATCTAATTTAATATACATTTAATTTATTTCAGAAATACTTTATTCTAAATGGTAAAATTGTTTTTGTATAATGACCATTAAACCATAAATCAACCATTGTTGATTGTTGTTAGTTTTGCATCCGTCTTAACATATGCTCTCTTTCTTCTTTAATTATAATAACATTACAAAAGCGTTTCTATATTTCTTTAACTGGTGATCTTCTCCACAGAGTGATTTGTAGACAATTTGCTCCTTTTCTCGTCTGTACAGGCTCTGCCTGTGGTTTTCAGATTCAGCACAGATCTTTGAATGCTGCAGAATACAGGAGCTGTCACTCGTCACTGCCAAAACCACAGCACATCATTAGACTCAGCCACCGCGACACGACTAACCCTCCGCTCCTGTCTGCTGTTCCTGAGCTCTGCGCGCTCGTTTATCCTGATACATTTACTGAAATCCCCTCGACAGACGCAACTTCCTAGAAAGTGTGCTGTTATGATTAACTCAACAGGCGGCATGAAATACAAATTCCGCTGGCAAATAAAGCCAGTCGAGATGGTTCAATCTCTTCTCAAATAGCCCTGCGATTTTTAAGGCGTCCTTATTGTTCCCGTTTACAGTGTCCGGTAGTGTTTTTTCCACGGCTGCCTGCTGTCTTCACGTGAGCTGCACAAGTCATTACATTCCCCTCGGATCTTCCTATCCCCCCACCCGCCGCCCAGCACAACCTCTGCACCATTTACCGAATTAGAGATTTTTTCACTTTAGGTGGCATTTTTGTCTTATCTTGTTTCTTAAGACATGTCGATATCATTTATCTATTTATTTTACACATCAATGACTAGACTTGTGCTCTACCTTAAAGAGCAACACATTCATTCTGATTCTCTCCATGCATGAGCCGCTTCACTGCAGCATAACCGAGCTCCCGCATGCATGTTGTGCACTGTAAGCTTGTCTAAAGCAGCCATTGATTCACAGAGCATCCGCTCAGACCAGACAGGCTTTTGTCACGAGACGCAAACAGAGAAAAAGCAATGGTTTCGTGTGCTTTTGTAGCCAACAACAATGTCGGCGCTCGGTTTGCACAGCCCACGCGAGACAGCCACAGTTCGTACGGCGGGTTTAGCCGAGGGGAGTCGCGTTGGCTGCTATCACAGAGAGGATATGGGAGGCTCTCGCTGTTCTTTCTCAGGGGGCGAGTCATGTGCACCAGGCGCGCCGAGGATGTTGTGTCCATGGATAGGCGTTGCCCATGGACACGTCTCCTGCGGTTTGCTCTCTCGGAGTGACTCTAGCCTAGAGGATGGGAGAGAACCTCAGGGAATGGATAAAACAGAACAGCTAATTATGAGCAGGGCAGCGGTCAGGAGGGATATGGGATGATGTTTGCATGTGTTTTTTTTTTTGCGAAAGAATAAATAAATAAAATAAAATAATAGAATAAAGTAGAAAACAGCCCAGGAAACATTTTCAGGATTCTCAAATTTTCTGAGGGATGATTTCCGCATGCGTTTTAGTTTCGTAAACTATTTATGCATTAAAAGGTGTCCTTAAATATGCAAGTTCCTCTTTTCCTATAGATTGCAAATCATCAATAAATGAAATACACTGTTTAATATTTTCTGGCTATCAGAAATCATAGGAATACATCTATAAATCTATATTCTACAATATTTGCTATATATTATCAATGACAATGTATAGTTCTATATAAATTACATTTAATAAAAAAAATTAAAAATAAAATATTATTTTATAGAATAAATTAGAAAATAGTCTAGAAAATATTTCAGGATTTGGGACGATGTTTGCATGTGTAGAATAGAATAGAATAGAATAGAATAGAATAGAATAGAATAGAATAGAATAGAATAGAATAGAATAGAATAGAATAGAATAGAATAGAATAGAATGGAATGGAATGGAATGGAATGGAATGGAATGGAATGGAATGGAATAGGACAGGACAGGACAGGACAGGACAGGACAGGACAGGACAGGACAGGACAGGACAGGACAGGACAGGACAGGACAGGACAGAATAAAACAGAACAGAACAGAATTTTTAAAATGTGTTTCTATTCTAAAGTAGACAATAGCCAGGAGAGATTTCAGGATTCTCATGGATTTAAAATGATGCTTGCATCTGTTTAGAACAGAATATATATTTTTAAACATAATAAAGTATACTCTTAGAAGAAAAGGTTCTATAAGCGCTATGTATTTGGAACCCCTAAAAGGTTCAATATAGAAGTATAGTTGAGTAAACTCCAAAGACCCTTTTATGCTAAAAAGGTTCTATAATGACAAGAAAGAACACTTTTGACATTTAAAAAGGGTTCTATATAGAACACTGCAAAAATATGCATTTCTTATTTAGTATTTTTGTCTTGTTTCTAGTCTAAAAATCAAACAATTTTTACATTAAGAAACAATTACTAGAAAAGTAAAAAAAAATCATATTCTTTTTTGGGGGGAAAATAACTCAAAATGAAGAGTTTTTGCTTAAAATAAGCAAAATAATGTTGTTTTAAGATTATTTTACTTAGCCCACTGGCTTATTTTTCCCCAAAATAAGACAATTACTTTTGCTTGTCTAGTAAATACTTCTTGTTTTAAGAATTTTTAGATGTTTGGACTAGAAACAAGACAAAAATACTAACTAAGAAAAGCTTTTTTTGCAGTGAACCTTTTAGGGGTTCCACCGATAGAACCATTTAAGGTTCTATATAGAACCTTTTCTTCTAAGAGTGACAATAGTCCAGGACACATTTCAGGATTCTCAGGGATTTGGGATGATGCTTGCATGTTTAGAATAGTATATAATACATTTTTTATTTTTATTCTATTCTGTTCTTAAGTATTAAACCAGCCAGGAATTATTCCAGGATTCTCAGCAATTTGGGACAATGTTTGTGTGCGTTAGAATATAATATAATTGTTTTAAACATAATAAAGTAGACTTTAGTCCAGGAATTGTTTTTATTCTATTCTATTCTAAAGTAGAAAACAGTAATTTGAGAGGATGTTTGCATCTGTTTAGAATATAATAGAATAGAATAGAATAGAATAGAATAGAATAGAATAGAATAGAATAGAATAGAATAGAATAGAATAGAATAGAATAGAATAGAATAGGATAGAATATTTAAATGTTTGCATGTGTTTTATGCCTTAAAAACATGCTCTTTAACAGTTGCTATTTTGAGCCTGTTGTAGAGTAAGAATAATAAACCTCCTGATGTGATCCTATTTGTAGGCAACGGTTCAGAATGATGCTTTTGGACAGCATTTTTTTCTGTTTTAATACAATAAGTGTTTCCCATAAATTTGTATTTTCAGCACATCTCTTGCTCTCTTTCACTAGTTTTTTTTTTTTTTTTTTTTTTTTTTTTTGTCGACGTGGTTGATACCCATTACAGTTATGAATAGTCACCGTGTCTGGATGGTCCCTGGAGCTCTGGCTATATTCTGCCCTAACAAGCATTTCTGTGCCGGAGCATCAGCACCGGAGCTGCCGCTCTTGCAGCTGTTTCAGCTGTTGGGCTGGAGAATCCCTTACAAAAGCACACATGCCTGCAGCTCTCCCTGGACTCTTCTCACATGCTGCTTTATTTCATCTAGAATGTGGCTTACAATAAATGACAGAATCCTACCGGATGTCCGGATGTTCCTCCGCATGTAGAATGGATGTTATCTGTGACAATAGAGAAAGAAAGAACAAAAGAAGTTAGAATCCAATCAACCACTAATGTAAAAAATCTTTATAGTTGGAAAATTGAGAGATAAAAACATTTATCTATAGTCATACTATACAAGTATTTTAAAATATATAAGAAAAACTATACTTTTTAGGGAACAATGTTATTTAATCTAATTGTCACATATTCTGTGTATAAAAACATACTCTAAATTATAATTTAATGCAATACATTTTAGTCAACATGGATCTCTTAAATGTTTTAATATTTCCTGACAGTCAGAATATTCTATAATATTTTACAATATATATTTTTTGTAGAATATCAATATTATTCTAAAGTTTTACATAAATTCAACTGAACAAAATTATTAAATGTTTTATTAAAACATTCATAAAATTATTTATTATTTATAAATTAGATCAGGAAACATTCTGTTACACTTTTTTCCCAATGTGATGGACAATTTACTATATATATTCTACTGTTCTATGCTAATAAAAACGATTACAAATGAAATGAAATGAAATTAAGGCATATTTTTAAATAAAGCAGAAAATGCTCAAACATTTGAGGGTTCTCAGTTACACTTTTAGGGAATATTTTTGTGTCAGACATATTTTAATAAGATGTTTTTGAATAAAGAACTGTAGAAATCATGCTCAGATGACTGTAAATGGTGGCCACAGTCTGTACTTTTGTATGTTATGTGCTATTAAGCAATATTATCTGTGTCAGCAGCTTTCAGACACCAGAATATGATCAAACGAAGAATATACAAAATGATTTCTCTTTCGCTCTCTTGTCTGAAATGCTTAAGATGTGAGGCGTGTTTGACTTCATTAATACCAGCAGCCGGGTGCTCATGTGAATGAGCTCGTTTTACAGGAGAGGTCTTGCCTAATAAGGTAACTCCCATGAATCACTGGAAGTTAAATGAAACGGCGAATTTCTCCCACACAGGAGAATAAGCGCTTGATTGGGCTGAACAGTCTTAATGACCTGCTGTTGGGAATCCATGTATTGATCATATATATTGAATGCTCTAACGGCTCAATGCAGCAGCGTCTTCATTCAGATCTCATCCTCTCACAAGCACGTCCATTGCAGCCCGGAATAAAACCACTTTCATCTGTAAAACGCATCTTCTTTGATCTCTGTTCAAAGGAAAATGTACCTAGGTCTGTTGTTTTGCCTGTTTATAATAATTTGTATGATTATTTTGAGTGTGTTTTCTGTGTATTAATAAAGAACTGCTGACCCTTTGCTTTATTCTGATTATAACACTGTAACCCCACCCTGCCTCATTGGCCACTGACCGCCACCCGCCTGCCGGCCTGCTATTGGCTCTCCACACCGATCCACACCCAGCAGGACTCTTCAGGCGCAATGCAATAAAACAGGGCACTGTAGGAGAGAAAGAGAGAGAGAGAGAGAGAGAGAGAGAGAGAGAGAGAGAGAGAGAGAGAGAGAGAGAGAGAGAGAGAGAGAGAGAGAGAGAGAGAGAGAGAGAGAGAGAGAGAGAGAGAGAGAATGAAAGAAGCCATTGAATGAAAGAGGCATTAAAAAGCATCATAATAGTACCTTTGATACGTCATTGCAGCTACAATTTCATTTTGTGACAAGCTCCATGTTTACATTACTGTTTCAAATGCAAAAACATTAAGCAAATAGAAACAATGAAATATATAATAATAATAATAATAATAATAATAATAATAATAATAATAATAATAAGACAGCACTCAGGTAAAGGTAGTAAACAACCTGAATATCTTAATTTGTGAATTCAAATAAATATTTTCCTCACTATATATATATATATATATATATATATAGTGAGGAAAATATTTATTTGAACACCTTGCTATTTTGCAAATTCTCCCATTTAGAAATCATGGAGGGGTCTGAAATTCTCACACTGTGTGTGTATATATATATATATATATATATATATATATATATATATATATATATATATATATATATATACATATATATATATATATATATATATATATATATATATATATATATATATATATATATATATATATATATATATATATATATATATATATATATATATATATACATATATATATATATACATATATATATATATACATATATATATATATATATATATATATATATATATATATATATATATATATATATATATATATATATACATATATATATATATATATATATATATATACATATATATATATATATATATATATATATATATACATATATATATATATATATATATATATATATAAATATATATATACATATATATACATATATATATATATATACATATATACATATATATATATATATATATATATATATATATATATATATATATATATATATATATATATATATATATTTTTTTTTTTTTTTTTTTTTTTTTTTTATTAATCCAGAAAACACAATATGATTTTTTAACTATTTATTTGTATGATACAGCTGCAAATAAGCATTTGAACACATGTTTATCAGCTAGAATTCTGACCCTCAAAGACCTGTTAGTCTGCCTTTAAAATGTCCACCTCCACTCCATTTATTGTCCTAAAACAGATGCACCTGCATAAAGACACCTGTCCATCCCATACAATCAGTAAGAATCCAACTACTAACATGGCCAAGACCAAAGAGCTGTCCAAAGACACTAGAGACAAAATTGTACACCTCCACAAGGCTGGAAAGGGCTACAGAGAAATTGCCAAGCAGCTTGGTAAAAAAAAAAAAATAGGTCCACTGTTGGAGCAATCATTAGAAAATGAAAGAAGTTAAACATGTAAAGTTAAACAGTTAAACATGACTGCCATTCTCCCTCGGACTGGGGCTCCATGCAAGATCTCACCTCGTGGGGTCTCAGTGATCCTTAGAAAGGTGAGAAATCATCCCAGAACTGCACAGGAGGAGCTGGTCAATGACCTGAAAAGAGCTGGGACTACCGTTTCCAAGGTTATTGTTGGTAATACACTAAGACATCATGGTTTGAAATCATGCATGGCACGGAAGGTTCCCCTGCTTAAACCAGCAGATGTCCAGGCCCATCTTAAGTTTGCCAGTGACAATTTGGATGATCCAGAGGAGTCATAGGAGAAGGTAATGTGGTCAGATGAGACCAAAATAGAACTTTTTGGTCATAATTCCACTAAACGTGTTTGGAGGAAGAAGAATGATGAGTACCATCCCAAGAACACCATCCCTACTGTGAAGCATGGGGGTGGTAGCATCATGCTTTGGGGGTGTTTTTCTGCAAATGGGACAGGGCGACTGGACTGTACTAAGGAGAGGATGACCGGGGCCATGTATTGCAAGCTTTTGGGGAACAACCTCTTTCCCTCAGTTAGAGCATTGAAGATGGGTCGAGGCTGGGTCTTCCAACATGACAATGACCCGAAGCACAAATCCAGGATAACCAAGGAGTGGCTCCTTGAGTGGCTAACCAAGGAGCGGAACCTTGATATGTAAGAAGCATATCAAGGTTCTGGGGTGGCCTAGCCAGTCTCCAGACCAGCCAGAAACCTGACTGATCTAGAGAAGATCTGTGTTGAGGAGTGGACCAAAACCCCTCGTGCAGTGTGTGCAAATCTGGTGGAAAAACTACAGGAAATGTTTGACCTCTGTAATTGCAAACAAAGGCTACTGTACAAAATATCAACATTGATTTTCTCAGGTGTTCAAATACTTATTTGCAGCTGTATCATACAAATAAATAGTTAAAAAATCATACATTGTAATTTCTGGCTTGTTTTTTTGTAGATTATGTCTCTCACAGTGGACATGCACCTACGATGACAATTTCAGACCCCTCCATGATTTCTGAGTGGGAGAACTTGCAAAATAGCAGGTTGTTCAAATACTTATTTTCCTCACTGTATACCTAAAGGATTATTAGGAACACCATACTAATACTGTGTTTGACCCCCTTTTCGCCTTCAGAACTGCCTTAATTCTATGTGGCATTGATTCAACAAGGTGCTGAAAGCATTCTTTAGAAAAGTTGGCCCATATTGATAGGATAGCATCTTGCAGTTGGTGGAGAATTGTGAGATGCACATCCAGAGCACGAAGCTCCCGTTCCACCACATCCCAAAGATGCTCTATTGGGTTGAGATCTGGTGATTGTGGGGGCCATTTTAGTACAGTGAACTCATTGTCATGTTCAAGAAACCAATTTGCAATGATTAGAGCTTTGTGACATGGTGCATTATCCTGCTGGAAGTAGCCATCAGAGGATGGGTACATGGTTGTCATAAAGGGATGGACATGGTCAGAAACCATGCTCAGGTAGGCCGTGGCATTTAAACGATGGCCAATTGGTATTTAGGGGCCTAAAGTGCGCCAAGAAAAAATCCCCCACACCATTATACCACCACCACCAGCCTGTACAGTGGTAACAAGGCATGATGGATCCATGTTCTCATTCTGTTTACGCCAGATTCTGACTCTACCATCTGAATGTCTCAACAGAATTCGAGACTCATCACATCAGGCAACATTTTTCCAGACTTCAACCGTCCAATTTTGGTGAGCTTGTGCAAATTATATCCTCTTTTTCCTATTTTTAGTGAAGATGAGTGGTACCCAGTGGGGTCTTCTGCTGTTGTAGCCCATCCGCCTCAAGGTTGTGCGTGTTGTGGCTTCACAAATGCTTTGCTGCATACCTCGGTTTTAACGAGTGGTTATTTCAGTCAAACTGGACTGCCGCATACTGGATGTTTTTCCCTTTTCACACCATTCTTTGTAAACCCTAGAAATGGCTGTGCATGAAAATCCCAGTAACTGAGCAGATTGTGAAATGCTCAGACCAGCCCGTCTGGCACCAACAACCATGCCATGCTCAAAATTGCTTAAATCACCTTTCTTTCCCATTCTGACATTCAGTTTGGAGTTCAGGAGATTGTCTTGACCAGGACCACACCCCTAAATGCATTGAAACAACTACCATGTGATTGGATGATTAGATAATTGCATTAATGAGAAATCGAACAGGTATTCCTAATAATCCTTTAGGTGAGTTTATATATATAACTGTTTGTAACGTTGGTGTTACTGGAAAGAGCATACTTGAAATGAAATCTTAGACATATGATGAGGAAACGACAAGATAAAGATCACATTCTATCTTGCATCTGACTTATGCAAAATATATGAACAACTAATAAATGTTTGTATTCATAATACTTAAAGCCTCAACAGATCAACGACATTTTGGACACTTTCTTTTATCGTGTCCTTGTTTTAGTGTAACTAAACATTTATCAACATCAGTACTTATATATAATTCATTCATTATATAATTAGTTGCATATAATTGTTTATAATGTACTATTACATTCAGTAAGTACATGTAACATATGTAATAAGGATACTATAAAATTAAGTGTTATCAGAATTTCTGCCTGAGAATACTATTACACACAACACGTAATATGTTAGAGAAATTCCATTTATTAGACTGGTTCAGGAAAAAATTACCAAAAAAGGATTCTGTTGTGATGTCCACCATCCCTTAATTATTTGTGAGGTTCTACTGAATTTTTGAGCAGGAGACAGATCCACACAGGACTGAGCTCATAGGCAGCTGCTGTCGGGCTTGACGCTGCACAGTAATCAAAGCCTGATTGTTACTCTCACAGCCGTACAACACATCTGAGTCAACTTCTGACAAAACCCTCACACAGGCTTGCAGTGTTGCTTAGTAACGAAAGCACATGGCTGACCTTATATGTGTGGTCATAAAAATGTATGAAGTTCTTTTATTTATTTATTTCTCTATTTTGTTTCATTTTCTCCAGCTGTGTATCACCAGAGGCAGAATCGCTGTGTGCACATCATTATTGATTATAAATATACATATTCATTACTGAATATAAATATTGCATTTCTTTACATTTCATTTTAAAACAAACATAATATACATTATTTTTTTATATTATATTATGTATATGTAATAATCATGTCAATCGATTAAAAAAAATGAACGAATCAATCGTACGTTTTTCTACAATTAATTACAACAAACATTAAAGTTATGATAATTTCACAGGTAATCTCCAAATTACTGGAACTCAGCCACTGAATAGTAGACCACATAAAATCACAGAGTGGGGGCAGCGTATGCTGAGGCGCACAGTGTGCAGAAGTCTCCACTTTTCTGCAGAGTCACAGACCTCCAAACTTCGTGTAGCCTTCAGATTAGCTGAAGAACAGCGTTTGGCGGTTGTCAGGAGAACAGTACTTGCATGACTGCAATGTGCCAAGTGTAAAGTTTGGTGGAGGGGGTTGGTTTTCAGGGGTTGGACTTGGCCCCTTAGTTCCAGTGAAAGGAACTTTTAATGCTTCATCATACATTTTGGACAATTTCATGCTTCAAAATTTGTGGGAATAGTTTGGGGATGGCCCCTTCCTGTTCCAACAGGACTGCATACCAGTGCAAAAAGCTAGATTCATAAAGACATGGGTGAGCAAGTTTGGTGTGGAGAAACTTGACTGACCTGCACAGAGTCCTGACCTCAACCCCATAGAACACTTTTGGGATGAATTAGAGCGGAGACTGCAAACCTTATTGTCCAACATCAGTGCCTGATCTCACAAATACGCTTCTAGTAGAATGGTAAAAAAATCCCATAAACACACTTAAACCTTGTGGAAAGCCTTCCCAGAAGAGTTGATGATGTTATAGCTAGACGTCCCAAAACGTTTGGCAATATAGTGTATTTGTAAAATCAATCTCAAAGCTTTCTCCTATTTTAGCTGTGTTTTGTGTGTTTTTAACTGAATTCACACTGAAAACCAATGCTGCTGCTCAGTCTGTTTGCCACTCAGTGGGCATAACCGCAGTCACTCTATTAGGCCCCGATCACACAAAACGTGTTTTTCAGGTTCGAAAACGCGAGGCGCACTGCACTCCCTTTTTTGGTTGGCGTTGGAAAAGAGCAATGCGCTGTTTTTTTTATGTTTCTAGGCAACCCCCGAATCACCTGTACTGTCAGTCAAATCAATGTAACGGTCAACACAATGGAAGGCCCGCCTCTCCATTCATTCGATTGGAGTAATAATGATGGTGTTGACTTGTATTGTTCTAGAGGGGAAGAATTCAAAAAGTAATCTTTTAGCGGGAATTAGTTACTTTTGGTTTCAGTGAAGGATCCTACGTGTTGTAGGCAGCAGTTAAAGGCTGGAAAAAATCTATGGAGAGATTGCAAATTGCAGTACACACACACACCACACACAGTTGGTTTGGTGGGCGTGTTCCTTTTCTGGTGAGAGTAGAAACAGGCTGCACACAAAACCTGTTATTCTGCCGCGGTCGATCCCTGGGTGCTTCAGCACTAAAAGAGCAAATTTTCCTCACAAAAAGAGCTACACGGGTGACTTGCCGTCCTTTTCAGGATGTCTTTCCACCTGTGCGTTTCTGGATGCAGTCATTCCCTGTCGCCCGCTGACAGTCACAAGCGCTGTATCACGTGCCTGGGCTTAGAGCACAATGAGGCGCCGTTTGTGGATAGCTCATGTTATCACTGCGGGAACATGACTATCTCGGCGCTTAGGTCGAGACTCGCCTACCTTTGGGAAGGTGGAGTCCTCCTACCCATAGCTCGATTTAGGTCTATTCCTGCCCAGCAACTTTGATGGATGGCCGGGGTGACCTGAGGATCACGGTTAGGACAAACCCGTCGAGTGAGCCTCCGCAGGGAACCCTAATCCCTCACAAGCGCCGCAACCGGTGGTGCTTCCGGAGGAACCTGTCGGCCCCCTATATGCGTGGCCGACGGTGTCCTTTGGGGCACCCGCGGACGAGCAGATGTCGATTGCTGCATCGGAGGGGGAGTTTCAGTGCTCTCGGGATGAAGATTCAGCTGTACTGCCTCCCTCTGGGAGAGTGACAACAGTCGAGTCGGACCCGGAGTTGACCGCTATGCTTTCCCGGGCCGCCGAAAAGGTCGGGCTTGAGTGGAACCCTCCAACATGTCCCGAACCTTCTAGGTTGGACGATTGGTGCCTTTCTTCCCGGAGGTGCATGAGGAGCTGACTAGGTAGTGAAAAGCACCGTTTAGCGCCCGCGGGCGACCTGGTGGCTCCTCCCGCCTCACTACCCTTGACGGCAGGCAGGCCAGGGGGTATGAGGGTCTCCCGCCAGTGGAGCGGGCCGTCGCGATGCAACTGTGTCCGACGTCTGCCTCTAGCTGGCGCGGGGACCCGAAGCTCCCGTCCAGGGCCTGAAGAGTCTCTTCTGGTCTGACCGAGAAGGCCTACAGGTCCTGTGGCCAGGCCGCGTCCGCCCTGCATGCCATGGCGTTGCTTCTGGTGCATCAAGCACAGGTACTCATGGACATGCACGAGGGTAGTCCTGGCCCAGAGCTCCTCCGGGAGCTCCAGACCGTGCCCTACGGGCGACGTAAACCGCCGCCCATACTATTGGCCAGGCGATGTCCACCTTGGTGGTCTAGAAGCGGCATCTCTGGCTCAACCTGGCCGATATGAGGGAGACCGATAAGACCCGGTTCCTGGACTCCCCTATTTCGTCGGCTGGGTTGTTCGTCGACGCGGTCGAGAGCTTTGCCCAGCAGTGCTCGGCCGCCCAGAAGCAGACGGAGGCAATCCAGCACATTCTGCCTCCGCCTGCCCATTGTCGAGGGCGCCCGCCCGCCGCCGCCCCCGCTCCCGCCGCAGCCCAGCAGCAGCCTCCAACCGGGCGTGGGCGTGGAGCCAGCCGCGGGAAAGACGCCCAGCCCGCTCAGGTCACTGCTAAGCCAGGTGGCAAGCGCCGCCCGAAGAGACCCTGAGGCGGGCCACCCAGAGATGGAGCATCCTGCTCGACAGGAAGTGGCAGCAGCACCACTTCCTCCCCCCGCAGGAGGGCCGGGGGGCTCTCTTGTGACAATTACATCTGTCCCTCCACTGGCCACGGCCCTCAGGCGCCTCTCCAATCGCCAACAGGGGAAAAAAGAAAAGTGGCGGGTTACGGCTGATCTTGGATCTGCGGTTCTGGAACTGGTCCCTTCACAGGCTGCCGTTCGGAATGTTAACGCAGAAACGCATCCTCAGGTGCATCCGTCCCCAAGATTGGTTTGCAGCGATCGACCTGAAAGACGCGTACACGATTCTCACGCGACACAGACCGTTTCTACGCTCTGTGTTTGACAGACGACCATTTCAGAACGAGGTCCCACCCTTCGGGATCATGGTGCTCGAGCACCTCAGCCAGTTGGGGCTTCGGGTAAACTGGGAGAAGAGCAGACTCTGCCCGACGCAGAGGTTCTCTTTTCTCAGTATGGAGCTGGTTTGACAGCACTGACAGCATGCCCTGACAGCACGCCTCACCAAGGAGCGCATCCAGACAGTGTTAAACTGCTTGAATTTGTTCAAACGCAGGACGGCGGTCCCACTGAAACAATGTCAGAGGCTCCTGGGGCATATGGCATCCGTAGCGGCGGTCACGCCACTCGGGCTGCTCCATATGAGACCGCTTCAACGCCGGCTACACGACCGAGTCCCGAGGTGGGCGTGGCACAGCGGATCCCTCCGTGTTTTAGTTACACCGAGGTGCCGCCAAACCTTCAGCCTGTGGTCAGACCCTGTGTTTCTACACGCGGGGGTGCCCCTAGAACAGGTATCCAGGCATGCGATTGTCTCCACGGATGCCTCATCCACCGGCTGGGGTGCCACGTACAACGGGCTTGCAGTTTCAGGTCTGTGGACGGGGCCTCAACTGCAATGGCACATCAACTGCCTGGAGTTGCTAGCAGTTCGTCTTACCCTGAGCTGCGTCAAGACACCGCTCCAGGGCAAGCACGTTCTGGTCCGTACGCACTGCGGTTGTAGCGTACATCAACAAACAGGGTGGTCTACGCTTCCTTCGCATGTCACAACTCACCCGCCACCTCCTGTTATGGAGTCAGAAGTATCTACAGTCCCTGACAAAAGTCGTGTCGCTTGTGTACAATTTGACCTAAAGTGCCGCTGAAATATATTTCTAATCAAGATTTTTTTACAAGAAATGGCTCATTTTAATCCCACCAGCTTTTGTGTTAATGTTTCAGTGAAAAACTAAACTTTCAAAAAGTATTCTAATATTCACAGCTTGGTAAAGCCCATTGAGTCAATTTTTGCAAAGATATAAGTGTTGTCACCTTGTCATATGAGCTTCACCTGTGACTAATAATGGATCAATTAGGTCTCAGGTGTGTATAAAAAGAACCCCAGTACGCTAGACCTTCACATCAACTGCAACTAGACCTCTGCAAACATGCCTAAGATTCACCCTGAGACTAAAGTTTTGATTATCAAGAGGCTGAAGACCAGATCCACTGCTGATGTGGCAGACACCTTCAATGTGTCTCAGCGTCAAGTACAGAGGATAAAAAAAAGATTTGAAGAGACTGGAGACGTTTTTGACAAGCCCAGGTCAGGCAGACCCCGCAAGACAACTGCTCGAGAGGACCGTTTGTCAGTGCCCAGAAGCCACCACTAAACAAAAGACAATTGAAAAACCGTGTGGCATTTGCCAAGGCCCACAGCCTGCTAAAAGGATGGATGCAGGAAAAGTGGCAGAAGGTGGATTTTTCAGATGAATCTTCTGTTGAATTACACCACAGTCGCCGCAAATATTGCAGGAGACCTACTGGTGCCCGAATGGATCCGAGATTCACCCAGAAAACAGTGAAGCTTGGTGGCGGAAAAATCATGGTCTGGGATTACATCCAGTATGGGGGTGTGCGAGAGATCTGCAGGGTGGAAGGGAACATCAATAGTCTAAAATACCAAGAAATCTTAGCTACCTCTTATATTCCCAACCATAAAAGAGGCCAAATTCTGCAGCAGGACGGTGCTCCATCGCATACTTCCATCTCCACATCAAAGTTCCTCAAGGCGAAGAAGATCAAGATGCTCCAGGATTGGCCAGCCCAGTCACCAGACATGAACATCATTGAGCATATGTGGGGTAGGATGAAAGAGGACACATGGAAGACGAAACCAAAGAATATTGATGAACTCTGGGAGGCATGCAAGACTGCTTTCTTAGCTATTCCTGATGACTTCATCAATAAATTGTATGAATCCTTGCCAAACCGCATGGATGCAGTCCTTTAAGCTCATGGAAGTCATACAAGATATTAAATTTGGATCTCACAGCACCACAACTTAATTTGCTGACATATTTTTGTATTTGCAGTAAATTTGTTCAATTTCTGTATAAGCGACAAAACTTTTGTCTTGCCAAAATTTGATCTTTCTGTCTTGATTAAATGATAAATATTTTTTCCGTGAAAATTATTTATTTCAGTGCATTAAACATCATTTGGGAGGGTTTTAGCTTTTCATATGAGCTATTTCTAACACCAATGAATTAATTAAAAGTCAGGTTAATATCAGATATTTCTAGAAAATAGATAAGCGACAAGACTTTTGTCAGGGACTGTAAGGTCACTACATGCCACTCACATTCTGGGCCGGCTCAATCGTGTGGCCGACGAGCCCTCACGGCAGCCAGTGCTTCCGGGAGAGTGGAGACTCCATCCCCAGGCGGTCCAGCTGATTTGGGATCACTTCGGGCCACACAGGTAGACCTGTTTGCCGCCCCGGACATGGCCCATTGCCAGTTGTTTCATTCCCTGACCGAGGGGATCCAGAGTTAGCGACACAGCTGGCCCCGGGGCCTACGCAAATATGCGTTTCCTCCAGTGAGCCTTCTTGCACAGACACTGTACAAGGTCAGGGAGGATGAGGAGCAGGTCCTGTTGATGGCGCCATACTGGCCTAACAGGACATGGTTCTCGAAACTAGTGCTCCTTGCAACAGCACCTCCTTGGCCCATTCCTCTGAGGAAGGACCTCCTGACTCAGAGAAGGGGCACCCTCTGGCACCCGCGTCCAGACCTCTGGAAACTCCATGTCTGATCCCTGGACGGGACACGGAGGTTCTAGGCGGCCTGCCATGGACCGTGGTAGACACCATCACTTCCGCTAGAGCTCCCTCTACGAGGCACCTCTATGCGTTGAAGTGGAACCTGTTCGTCGACTGGTGCTCTTCTCATCGAGAAGACCCCCGAAGATGTTTGGTCGGGGACGTGCTTTCCTTTCAACAGGACGGGTTGGAGAGAAGGCTGTCTCCCTCCACCCTCAAGGTGTATGTGGCCGCAATCGCAGCCCATCACGAACTAGTTGAAGGTAAGTCTTTGGGGAAGCACGACATGATCGTCAGATTCCTGAGGGGCGCGAGGAGATTAACCCCCCCCCCCATACCTTCTTGGGACCCGTCTCTGGTGCTCAGTGCACTTCAGAGACCTCATTTTGAGCCTTTGCAGTCAGTGGAGTTAAAAATTCTGTCTCTAAAGACAGTACTCCTGACGACATTGGCCTCTATCAAGAGGGTAGGGGACCTGCAGGCATTTTCGGTCGACGAATCGTGCCTGGAATTCGGGCCGGACTACTCTCACATAATCCTAAAACCCCGGCCTGGGTACATGGCCAAGGTTCTCACCACTCCCTTCCGGGACCAGGTGGTGAGCTTGCAAGCGCTGCCTTTGGAGGAGGCAGATCCAGCCCTGGCTTTTCTCTGTCCTGTCTGAGCACTTTGGACTTATGTGGACAGAACGCAAAGCTTTAGGACCTCAGAGCAGCTCTTCGTCTGTTACGGTGGACAGCAGAAGGGAAAGGCTGTCTCCAAGCAGAGGATGGCCCACTGGATAGTGGATGCTATTGTCTTTGCGTATGAGTCCCAAGACGTGCCCTGCCCGCTCGGGATTAGGGCCCACTCCACCAGGGTGTAGCCTTTTCCTGGGCGCTGGCTCGTGGTGCCTCGCTTACAGATATTTGTAGAGCTGCGGGCTGGGCGACACCCAATATGTTTGCTAGATTTTATTCTACGTGTAGAACCGGTATCTTCCCGTGTACTCACTTCTCATAGTGCCCGTTCTAGTGTCGGCTTGCTGCGCCACTCCCTTCCTCATGGAACGAATACGTGCGCTTATATGCTCCAGTCGAGTTCCCCAGTATGGCGAACCCTGTCGAGTCCTCCGCAACCCACGGAAGTCAGACATGGCGGAGCGTCTGACGCCAGGTCTAACACTTGTATGCATTGTGGAACTTGTTTTAGGCTGGATTCCATGTGTAGTGACCCCCACGGCGGTCCCATATGTGTATTCTCCACAGTACGGCTCCCCACGGCGAGCCCGTGTCTTTCCCTTGGCAGAGCCCGCTCTGCCGTCTCAGTGCGGTGACTGTCCCCCGCCCAACAGGGCCGGGGCCACCCCTGGGACTCACGTATGTTGTACTGCCCACGGCCAGTCCATTCATGTAATTTCCACGTTATCCCTTTCGAGGTGGTGTGGCTTCCGCAGTGGCCTCCAGGGGCACGCTTTCCCAGTTATATCCAATAGTCCACTGATTGGGTCTTGTGGGATGGCAGTGTGACTCTCCCTGCAGGAAATTCCCCGCCCGTTAAGACGGGGTCCGAGGGACTCCCGCAGGGCGCTGGAAGTGGCAGTAACTGTGGCGTTTTCCATAGGGATCCCAATTCGTTGGTACGACGTATGCCGTAGAGACCAACTGAAAGGGAACGTCTCGGTTACGTATGTAACCCTTGTTCCCTGAAGGAGGGAACGGAGATGTACGCCCCGTCGCCACAGTTGCAGTACCATCACTGCAGTTCGAACCACGGGTTCGGCTCCTCAGTGAAAAACAACAGTGCGTGGCGATCGCTTCCGCTTTATACCCACGCAGCGGGCGGGGTGCGATATGCAAAGCACACACGCCAATGTTCATTGGCCCGTTTTCTATATCTCGAAGCTGATAGGGGCTCCCAGAAGTGGAGGCAAACGGCTAACCTGCTCTGGAGCAGGTTTTATTCTGGGTTAGAGCTATCTGGACCAATCAGCTGCAAGTAAAGATGCTTTGATGCTAATTATTTATTAAATTTATATTATATGAATTATAATTACTTTGAATTAATATAATATATTCATGTAATTATTATATTAATTGATTGGCTATTTGCCGCACATCACACTTTCAGGTGCACGCGCTTCAGAGTTGATCGCTAACTCTGGATTAAACCTGAGTTGACAGAGAAAGTTTATACCAAGCTTTGAGAAATGGTTGAACTTGACCTAAACCAGGTTGGATTTATCTGGATTTGTCAACTCTAAACCTACTCTGAAACTCAGAGTTTGTTCAGCTAGCTTTATGCAACAGGCCTCTGGACTACTTTGATGATGTTTTTAATACGTTTCTGGATATGGACAGTATAGTGTGCATACACTTGCATACGCTCTCGGACTAAATATAAAATATCTTAAACTGTGTTCCGAAGATGAACGGAGGTCTTACGGGTGTGGAACGACATTAGGGTGAGTCATAATGACATGAATTTCATTTTTGGGTGAACTAACCCTTTAATGGATTAGTACCAACTGTTCGTGATCCAGTTTATAGTCTCCGGAGCGATATGGATATATTTATTACAGTATTATGGATATAAAGTTTACCAGATTATTAAACACCCCTGAAAAGGCATGAGGTCTGTATATTTTTGTTTACTGTTACGATAGTTGTAACAAGTGATTTAGTGTAATTCGCTGTTTATGTTGATGATGCAAGGGAGAGAGTTTATGGATAAGACTTTAATGTGCACTTCTTGTACTGTGTATTCAGCTCTTACAGTGAATTTCTGGAGTGAAAACAGACGCTTCATCTTTTGTGTGATGTACAATAAACTCGGATGGGATCCGCTACAACAGACTTGTATTAAACCGTAAATAAGCTAAATTACACCTGTTCTATCGCCATGCAGCATATATTCAACTGACATTTTAGAGTGCAAGATTGTTCTGTTTTGTTGCCGGAGCATGACAGAGATTGTAGTGGCTTTGAGCATGAGCCCTCCGCCCTCTCATTTGCATTTAAAGAGACACACACAAAAACGGCACGTTTTTGCTCACTCTCAATATGTGGTATTTTTAACATGCTATAAAAAAAACAGTGGGGTATTTTGAGCTAAGCCTTCACATACTCTGGGGACATCAGATCCTTATTTTACATCTTGTAAAAGGGGCATCGGATGTCCCCTTTAATAACCCTCTGACGATCTGACTGTCCGTGGTCGGGGATTAAAAATGCAGAATTATAATCTAGTTTTTTGGTGACAAATAAACGTGACTTTCTCATTCTAGGTAACATGGAGAACATGAAGTTAATATCTATTTGCATATATTACCAGCATTGTAACAATACAAAGCGGGTTGACAATCTGCACAGTTACACTTTAATTCTTATTTTTCATGCTTTTCACTTGTAAAACCATACAACGAATAAAAACTATATTCCAAAAATATTTCTATTCAACTGGGCGAAAGACAGACATATTATATAAAATATATTAAAGGTGCTGTATGTAAGTTTTTGACTATACTAAAGCATAAAAATACCATATGTTTGCAGATATTTAGGAAAAATTTAGGAAGTGTTCACATACTCGTTTCACTGTAAAACAATGCTACAGCCAGTTTGTATTTAGTTTTTTTTTTTTTATCAAATGTGCGTTTTCTGTGTCGTACGGTTTTTGTTTTGGTCTGTGCGATAACACACATTGCCAGTTTACCCAAAAATATTTCGACACCACAGGTTGCTAGTTAGCGGAAAACACAGCATATTGCTGCCATGGAAGCCAGCAAACAAACTGGGTTAGAGATCACAGATTCTACCCAACCTAAAAAGCCTCAGCACCCATCTAAAAATGTCTATGAACAGAAGCACGGAAAAATCAACATCAACTTACGTAAGCCTCCTTGAATTCCATTGTCAACCATGCTTGTTCCTGTTGCGTGCCCTATAACTGGCAACCTGGGTGAGGGTTGACTCTGAGGAGGGGGCGGGACAAACTATATTTTGAATATGGACTGCAGTACCGATTCCAACCATTCCTATATACAGCACCTTTAAAAAAGAAAACATTTTTAAACCGAAACAATAATAATATGAGCGAAAATAACACATAATATTTAATATTGTAGGATTTTGCAAGGTTGGGAATAGTTCAGTATCAAACACTGAACAGAGAGTGCCTTTCTGTTTTACACTTACATAGCAAAACCTGTCTTGTCCGCAGAACTGCCGGCCCGTGGCTGTGTTTAAGGCCGGCAGCAGCTGAGTAGATCAGCGGGACATTCCCCCTCGTCTTTCCCACAGGACACACAGATGTTGGGCTGGCTGTCTGCACAGCTGTAGGCCTGCCACGCACGGCGGAACCTGCAACTGTCTGACGGAGAGACGGCAGGTTGGCACAGATGGCAAGGAGGTGTGGGGGTGGGGGGGGGGGGGTGGAGGGAGTGAGCTGGCAATGGAAATAGGAGGGCAGGTACCAACATAGCCTCCATCTGGACTCATCACTGGAGAACAGCCACGGGACGTTAACATCGCTGCCGCTGAAGACCTGTCAACATGACAGACAGATGAATGTATAGAGCTGCGTTTGGTGTGCAGATGCTGCTGAGTGTAGACAGTCTCAGCTGTGAACTTGAGCAGAAGAAATAATGCTCCAATTATCCTCATGAACATCATAATGTGCTGCACAATTAGTGATTTTTGTTTTGTTTGATTGCATACTAGCTCTAATTTTATCTCGACTTCAGAATTTATCGAGAAATTATAAGTGTTTAATTAGCTTGTCTATACATAATTTTATAACATTAAAGCAAACACTAATTTGTTCTTTATAGTGTTTGAATTCATATAGCAATTTATGGTTTATGATTATTATTAAATTAAATAATATAATATAAATAAAAATATGAATTAAGAAAATATGAGACAAATGAGACAAATAATGCAAAGCAGTTGCACAATTAATTTGCTCTTTAAAGTGTTTGAAATCATATAGCATTTTATGATTGATTATTATCATTATATAAATAAAATCATATAAAATAAAGATGTAAGACATCTAGATCAGTAAAAATTAATAATAAATGAGACAAATTTTGCAAAGCAGTAGCACAATTAATTTGCTCTTTAAAGTATTTGAAATCATATAGCAATTTCAGATGTATTATTATTATTATTATTATTACATTTAAAAAAAGTAATATAAAAAGATACAAATGATGTGAAGCAGTTGAACAACTAATTTGTTCTTGAAAGTGTTCAAAATCATATGTCAATTTTGAAATGTATTATTATATAAATAAATAAAATATACAAATTTAAATAAAGATAAAAGACACCTCTTCATTAGTAAAATTAAATAAAAGACAAATTATGGAAAGCAGTTGCACAACTAACTTTATCTTGAAAGTGTTTGAATTCATAGTGGAATTTCTGATTTTGTATTATAATTAGTAGTAGTATTCATTTTATTATTATTATTATTATTATTATTATTATTATTATTATTATTATTATTATTATTATCATCATCACCATCATCATCATCATCATCATCATCATCATCATCATCATCATATATTTATTTATTATTATATAAATAAAATAATATAATTTAAAATATAATAAATATAATATCAAATCAAAATATGAATTAAGAATAGCAAAATAAAATAAATGAGAAAATAAATGAGAAATAATGCAAAGCAGTTGCACAACTAAATTGTTCTTGAAACTATTTGAATTCAAATTGCAATTTCTGATCGATTATTATTATTATTATTATTATTATTATTATTATTATTATTATTATAAATAAATAAATAAATAAATAAATAATAGAAAATAAAAAAATATCTTTGAATTCATATAGCAATTCCTGATTTATTAGTATTATAATTATTATTATATTAAAAAGACAGTACCAACATTAGACAAAAGAAGTGAAGTTGCACAACAAATTTGTTCTTGCAAGTGTTTAAATTCATATTGCAAGTTCTGATTTAGTATTATTATCAACATCATTATAAATCAAATAAAATACACGAGACAAAATGATGCGAAGCTTTGCACAACTAATTTGTTCTTGAAAGAGTCTGAATTCATATTGCAATTTCTGATGATTGCCGACAATTGTGTTTTGGAAAATCTGTCCACAGTGTGAGACATTAATGAGACACTTTCCTGTACTCTAGAGGAGACAGAAAATGATATGATCTATTTGGAGCAACAGTCGAGAAGACAAAAGCTTCACATTCTCTCCATTTAATCTCATTGCTGTCTAAGAGACTCAGTGAGAAATTGAAAAGCTTGTACGACCTTTCTTTCTCACAGAAACACTGAGAGAGTGAGATTGACATGCAACGCCACAGATTTTACTCTGATCCTGACCAGATTCGTCTTCCCTTTCATCTTAAAGCCACACAGACGGACTTCAGAGCAACAATAAAAGGCAACGCAAATCCAAGCTAGTCTCTCTAAAGACAGGAAATGACATTTTGCAACAGAAAGTCTATTGTTCTCTAGTCATAAAAGACGTTCAGATGTTTGTAGCTGAATATGCATGACGATCGTAATAGATCCAAAATTCTAAGATGGGTATTATAAGCTTAATGACACCCTGTTTAATCTATTTTGGGATTATAGTTGATAAGGATGGTGTAAATTGAAAGGCAGATGAGTAAGAATTCTGGTGAAGTCAGCTCTAATCTAGAGTTAAAGGTCATTTACAGGTTTTAGCTCAGTGTAAATATGCATTGCGAGATATTCTTGTTTTTATTTATTTACCTTTCAATTTAAGTCACAATCCATGCTGTTCGGTTCAGTAGGCCATAAAATGAGCTGTTGTTTCATTAATGGGAAATAAAAGATGATTGCATCCTAGAGAAAAAAAATAAATGAAACACTAATTGTGTTATTTTACAACTGTCTCAATTTATTTGCCTCAATTACAATGCATCACATAAAACATTGAATTAAAAACACGAGACGAGGACAAACCGTCAGTGAGCAGCGCTGGTTTATTATTGTGGCTGAAGCCCAGAGAAGCTGGAGACTTCATTCGCCATCAGAGAAGGTGTCAATCACTCCTGTAGAGGACATGCTTTACTGCTGCCCGAGGGCTCCTGTGTGACCTAAATACAAAACTGTCAACAGAAAGACTGACCAACACAGAACAAGCTGAGGAGAATCGCAGAGAATATACTGTCTTTAGACACTCATATAGATGGGTTAACCAAACACTTCTATTTACATTGCATACAGGAGAAGTAAAATGCAAACACTGCTATTTACATTAGGTTCCAATGTGTCTTTCATCAATTTACATATATATAGGCCTACTGAAAATTACACACATTCATCAAATTCGTTATCCTGGAAAACAAGTTTGAAACCTAAATATAAAAAAATGCCAACTTACATGTATTCAGAAGGTACAGAACATATTTCTTGATATTGAATATAAGAATGTTGTCAGAAATGGGATAAGGGTAGGCCTACTAAGATTACAAGAACTGGCAGATGAATGTATATTAGCTACCAGTATTGAGCCTTGTAGCTAATATTGTCGCAAACACTTGGTTATAATTACAAAAGATTTCTTAATTAGCTTGATTTATCATATTTATCTTGTGAAGCTTTCACGTTTTTTAAACTTTTTAGAGAAAACGAAGGGAAACCCCACAACTACGTTCTGAGGTGGTTTGTTGACAGTGCTTTATTTATGCTGACAGTGACGCCCCCTTCTGTTTGTCAGGAGAACTACATAAACACACTGGCGCATGATACTCGCTTTTATCATTCCGTTTTAGCATCTAAAAGCGACCCGTATTTAATCTCTATATTTTTAGATTAAAATCAGCCTAATTATACATTTTAAAAAAGTAGTCTCTGATTAAAATATTTGATTTTAGCTGACCTAAAGGCGTTTTCAATACACAAATAGCCTATTTAAGATTCAGCAGACGTTAAGGCAAAGACACTGCAGAGCAAAAAAGACAAGACAAGAAAGCAATACAAAATATGAATATATCATTTAACATTCCCTATATACAGAAATAATCTGAAGTCAGCAGGTAGTGTTCCTCTAATAAGCCTAATATTGCTCGTGTTGCTGAGGTGAGCTGATAGTTGATGCTATTAGCTGATCTTAAAAGCAGCACAGACTGCTGATGTTCAGGAGAATCGCACACAGCAGCGCAGGGAATCTATGAACGCTGATGTATGACATCGACCTCAAGAGGGGAGAGAGAGAGAGAGAGAGAGAGAGAGAGAGAGAGAGAGAGAGAGAGAGAGAGAGAGTAAACCCATAACTGCCCAGTAACAAGCTCTCCCCCCTCATTGGCTGCAGAGGCAAGTGTATTTGATCAGGCCCTCAGACTAAATGACACACTCTGTTTGATCTGCGGACACTAAACCTCATGTGAGAGTGCACGGTACGTAGACCTCAGCATCTGTCCTCTTTGGAGAAAATGTACCCTACTCACACCTGGGTGACTCCTTAAAGGGATGGTCCCCTTTTTTTTTTTTTACAATCCTGTCACTCCTGACGTTGTAAACCATAGACTAAAAAAAAGATGGACGACACACTTTCATTCTCTTCCATTTACTTAAGTGAAGCCGCCAAATATGGTGCTGACATCTTAGGTCTCGAGTCGAAGGTGAGCTGCGATATAAAACAAACTCAAACTTCGCTCTGGCCATCCTGCCAATGACGCTGTAGAAAGATTTGCGCAAGATGCTGACGCTCTTGCGTAGATCGAATGCTTGGTCTTTTTTAAACTTTATTATATGGGCCGCAAAGCAAACAGGCATGTTGTTTGGCAGACTAACCACAAAAAGGTACAAGTTAACCTCATGAAATCGTTTAAATCTAAAAGTAAGAATGAATTGTATTCCTGCTGAAAAACAAGCGTTCTAGCACCTAGAGTTGCGCGTCTTCTTAAAGGTATCGTGAACTAGCCTAGAAATCTAGATGCACCCTAGCGGCAGCAAACCTAATCTGCCACGAGTGTAGTCTAGCAACTCTCTGAGCTGTATAAACCAAACTCTGGTCAGGCCAATCACATCGTGTATAGTCAGTGGGCGGGGCTTAACATACTGATGGCAGAGGGCTTAGGTAGGTTTTCAGCTCTGAAACTTACAGGATATTCTTATATTACCTTGACCTTTTATATATCACAAGCTCAAGGTTTATTTCTCAAATCATTACCCCTTTAACAAATTACACATCACAATGAATGATCACGTTGTAAATGATAGGGAAACCCGCAAAGTTGACCTGATTTCAACTCTCCGCAACGCCCAAATCGTTATTGCCGGAGCTTGCTGCCGCCATCTCCCATTGAAAATGAATGACTTCTGGCCAATTTTTCAAGGTGCGCTCTCAAAATAGGCCAGAGCTCTGCTAATCTTTTTACAGCGTCTCTGGCAGGGCGGCCAGAGCGAAATTGTGTGTGAACGTTATGAAAAATATGGTTTTGTTATAGTATATTATACTATTATAACTTTTATTATACTATACACCATGTATAGAGTCGGTGGGCGGGGCTTAACAATGACAGCAGAGTTGTGCTTGGGTTCTACTAGTAAACACAAAAGCTGGCGAACGGCGGTCTTTCGAATCAGCTTTGACCGTGACTCTGGAAGACTTGGAGTTAAGCTTTTCTCTGAGAAAAGAACAAAGAACGGCACTGAAGTCATTCTTAAAAAGGGAAGATGTATTCAGAGTTTTGCCGACCAGATACGGCGAAACTTTAATCTTCACATGTTTACTAGCTTCAACTAGCTCCCCTTCACGTTGCTCTGGTTAGTTGTAATGCTATCCTATCACGTGCAGAGGGAGTTTAAAAGACAACCGTTTATCCCTCCCCTCAGATTGAGCCCTGGCAATGGTGAGTTTCCAGACCAAACATCTTGATGTGGGTCTGGCTTGTCAGGCTAGTGTGGGGGCTGAATCTTTTTTATAACTCATTCGTTTACATCATATAAAGCCTTAAAGTTTTTTATAATTAAGGGCGTGGCCACTTTGATTAACATGTCATTTATCTGCTGACTGTTAGTTATAGCACCATTTCAGCTCCGCCCTCGCCCCGCCTCTTTGCCCATTTTCTGTTATTCGGGTCTGATGCGCAATGACACGCTGCCAAGATGGCAACAGCCAGCTTGTCTCTATACTTTACACTTCAAAACTGCTATGACACTACGTCTGGACACTATGTCCATATTTTTTACAGTCTATGAGGGTATTAGGCATTAGGTTACAAGTAACTTGAGTTTAGTAAATCAGAATACTTTTTTTCATGTTACATTAACATTTAATTTTTAAATAAGTAAAGGCAGTTACTTTGTTTTTACATTTATTTACTGGCAGCTCTCCTGTCCCTCTGTTAAGAGACAATAGCCGATCAGATTAAAAGTTTTTTTTTTTTTTTCCTCTACCACATCCTGTACTGTACAGGCGTGAATTTGCATGTCTTTTGAACTGAGGCTTATTCATTTCACGTTTGGTGAGAAAGGGCCTTTCCGTTTGCCAACAATAGCACTATTTGTTGTTATTAAAAAGCAAACAAGGCCATGCAGGCAAGAAAAAGTAACTCAAAAGTAATGTAAAGCGTTAATTTCCATTTAAAGTAACTAAGTAAAGTAATTAGTTACTATTTTAGGGAGTAAATATTACAACTAAAAAAAAAACATCACAACTAAAATTTGATGCTTACAGCAGTCATAAATTAGTAGGAGGTACTTGCTTTGAATGAGCTCAGCACATCTGCGGCCACAGGACATCACTAGATACTCACACTGCTCCGGTGTGATCTTGGTCCACTCTTCTTCGTGTCTCTTTCACAGTTTGGTAACTGTAGTGGGTTTCTTAGCCATAACTTTGTCAGCAATGATTTTACATAGATTTTCAATGGGGTTTAGATCAGACTCTGGGCTTGCCATTTCATTATTTCAATGTTCTCACATTCAAGGAACTGCTTTACCCGTTTTGCGGTGTGATGGGGGCATTGTCTTGCATAAAAATTGCGGGTTGATTGGGAGATGCTTGCAGTGAAGGAACCACATGTTGCTGAAGGAGGTTCTGATAAACAAGTTCTGAGGTTCTGCCATGTAGCTGTATAATAGGCCCAACTCCTGTTGCAGAAACATCCCCAAACCATGCCACTTCCTCCTCCATCTTTCACTGACTTCTTTGGACACTTTGGGTTCAATCTTTCCCCAGTTTAATGCCAAACATAATGTTTCCCATCGGAGCCAAATAAATTAAACTTGCATTCATCACTAAAATGAACTTTGGACCAGTTCTCCTCTGTTCACACAACGTGCTCCTCAGTAAAGGTTAGTCTAGCCTTTTGATTCTTTCTGCTTATGAGAGGCTTGGTCACTGCAGAGTGAGCCTTCAGTCTGAATTCTCTTAAATGACAAAACACTATGGCAAAACAGATCCTTACTGCGTTGAGCTCTGAACTGGCGAGTAATTCCAGCTGCAGTGTTGAACCGATTCCACATTGAAAGTCTCCACATTGTCCTGTCCTCGTGCATTGGTCTTGCATACCTTTTTGGGTACTTGAATGAATTAGTGTCTTTGTAAAGCTTCAATATTCTAGAAATTACAGATTTGGAATGATCAACTTCTTTTGCAACAGCTGAAAGGGTCATCCCTTTATCTGGACAACCTGGTGTCGTAGGGTTTCAGTAACCTTAGAGTGGCTTGCCATCTTGCAAAGTCAGTGAAAATTGGAAAAGTTTGCTTCAAGTTAAATAGGGTTTGCCAGATTATTATGGAAATTAGCACCAAGTGCCAGATTAACACCCAAAGCATGAAGGTATCTGAAAGTGTTCTCTAATTTTAACCGGCGTTATTTTTCAATTGTCTTATTTAAGTTGTATACTGTACTTCAAAATATATTTAACTTGTGAAATATTCTTAAAAAAAAACTGCCCTTCTGCTCCTGTTACGGTAATTTCAAAAAGGACTGAGCAGTGACTTTGAAATTTACAAAATTGTATGTTGTTCTCTAATTTTGATCTCCACTGTATATTTCAAGTCTTCTGAAGACATGATTGAAAATGAATAAATAATCACGTTTCATTTGCAGACATTTAAACATGACGAGATATTACTTTATGCTTCACATCAAGTCAATCATGTTGTTGGTTCTCTATAACGTCTATCTAAAATTGATGCTGTCAGGTCCGGATTCGAACCCAGACTATGTTGCTGGAAACCCTAGGTTCTAACCACTGGGCTACTGAGCAGTGAGGATCTATTTGGCAGATATTAACAGGAGGCAGGTATAGAAGTAACCAGAAAAAGTCTTTACTTAGTCTTCTTGAGACAACACAAAGGATCCAGCATCAGAGGAGCTAAGGAGAGCAAGGCCCAAATCCACACTGGATTTTGCAGGCAGCAGAGTCCAAAACATGAAACAAAAGATTACCAGAGAAGCTGGTCAAAAGGGTCTAAGCAAAGTCTTTAGGGTAGTCTGAACGAGTCAACACAAAGGCATAGAGCTAGGCAAGAGAACTTCAAGACTGAGCAAAGGTACAAGCAAATGCAAGTCTTTAAATATACAATAGTTAACACTCTAACAAGCTAGGCACAGGTGATTTCATTGAACTGATAATGAACAGTGAACTAGGAAGATGTGGAAGGTCTTGTGCTCTCGGTTTCCCTCTGCTGGACAGACCGTGGTGTGACAGGGCCTCCCCCTTTATGGCCGACTCCCGACGGCCCAGGACGGTCAGGATGCAAGTGATGAAACGTCTTGATTAGGTCTGGGTCTAAGATGTGTCGTGCTGGCACCCAGGTACGTTCCTCAGGCCCATAACCTTGCCAGTCGACCAGGTATTGAAAGCCACGGCCGCGGCGTCTTGAATCAAGCAATCTTTTCACTGTGTATGTGGGACCACCTTCTATAATGCGAGGGGCTGGAGGGGCAGGGACTGGGGGAGACAAAGGAGAGGTTAATACGGGTTTCAAATGGGACACATGAAAAGTAGGTCTTACTCTTAAAGATCTTGGTAGGGCAAGCTGGTATGTAACAGGGTTGACCCGTCTGATTATTTTGAATGGGCCAACAAATCTTGGGGCAAGTTTCTTGGATTCAACCTTTAACGGTAAGTCTTTAGCTGAGAGCCAGACTCTTTGTCCGATTCTGAAGTGTGGAGCTGCCCTTCTTCTCTTGTCTGCATACCTCTTGTAGCGGGTGGAAGCACTCCTCAAGGCTACATGAGCCTTTTTCCATGTCCTTCTGCAGCGCTCCACAAATCTCTCAGCATTAGGGACTCCAACCTCTATCTCTTGGCTGAAAAACAATGGTGGCTCAAATCCAAATTGACACTTGAACGGAGACAGACCTGTGGAGGAGCTTCTTAAGGTGTTGTGAGCCAGCTCTGCCCATAGTAAGAAACGACTCCAGGAGGATGGCTGATGAGATGTGAAGCAGCGAAGGTATTTCTCCAACTCCTGATTTATCCGTTCTGTTTGGCCATTCGACTGAGGGTGGAAACCTGAGGAGAGACTGACAGAAGAACCAAACAGGGACCAGAACGCTTTCCAGTAACGAGACATAAACTGGGGACCTCGATCCGAAACAATGTCTACTGGAATTCCATGGATTCTTACAACATTCTGAAGAATAAGATCAGCAGTGTCTTTGGCAGAAGGGAGCTTAGGTAACGGAATGAAGTGTGCAGCTTTAGAGAAGCGGTCCACCACCACCAGTACAACAGTATTACCTTCTGATGCTGGCAACCCCGTGATAAAATCCATAGAGATGTGCGACCAAGGGCGTTGTGGGATAGGCAAGGGATGTAGAAGGCCAGCAGCGCGCTGATTAGAGGATTTCTGTTGAGCGCAGACTGGGCAGGCTTGTACAAAAGATATGACCGCTCTTGACATCTCTGGCCACCAGAAACGTCTCTGAATAAAATCCAACGTCCTCTTAGTTCCTGAATGTCCAGCAAGGGCAGAAGCATGACCCCAGTGGAGGACCTCAGATCTTGCTTCCTTGGGCACAAATAAGCATCCTGCTGGAACTTCATTAGGAATCTGTACATCACGTAACGCCTCACGCACAGTATCCTCAATGGACCGGCAAACCGGTGCAAGAATGCAGTTTCTGGGAATAATGAACTCTGGGGAATGGTCCTTCTGGGACCAATCATACTGACGTGACAAGGCATCAGCCTTAACATTTTTGGATCCAGGTCTGTAAGAGATCACAAAATTAAAACGGGTAAAATAGAGAGCCCACCTGGCCTGCCGGGGGTTAAGGCGCTTTGCCTGCTGTAGGTAGGACAGGTTTTTGTGGTCTGTCCACACAACAAAAGGATGCTTAGCCCCCTCCAGCCAGTGCCGCCACTCCTCTAGTGCAAGTTTTACAGCAAGGAGCTCTCGGTTACCCACATCATAGTTTCTCTCTGCTGGCAACAGGCGTCTGGAAAAGAAAGAGCATGGATGGACTTTGTTATCTGTGATAGACCTTTGGGAGAGCACTGCTCCAACTCCCACTTCTGATGCATCCACCTCCACGATAAATGGCAATTCAGGGTCTGGGTGTTCCAGGATAGGGGCAGACGAGAACAGTCCCTTTAACCTGTCGAACGCCTGCTGAGCCTCAGCAGTCCAATGGATACGAGTGGGCGACCCCTTAGTAAGAGTGGAGATGGGCGCTGCAATAGTGCTGAAATTGCAAATAAACTTCCTGTAAAAGTTGGCAAACCCAAGGAACCTTTGTACCTGTTTTAGTGATTTGGGCTGGGGCCAGTTGGTGATGGCAGATACCTTCATCGGTTCCATCTGGATGCCTTCTTGTGAGACGACATAGCCCAAAAATGAAACTTGGGGCACGTGGAACTCACATTTTTCAAGCTTTACGAAAAGGTGATTCTCAAGAAGCCTCCTCAGGACCTGTTGGACATGTTGAATGTGTTCCTGTAAAGAGTCTGAGAAAATCAGTATATCGTCTAAATAGACAAACACAAAACGATTCAACATCTCCCTCAAGACGTCATTGATGAAGGCCTGAAACACTGCTGGGGCATTAGCTAACCCAAAAGGCATGACTTGATATTCCCAGTGGCCCGTTGGTGTACTGAAGGCTGTTTTCCATTCGTCTCCCTCCTTTATTCGTACTAAGTTGTATGCACTTCGTAGATCTAACTTAGAAAAGATCTTAGCTTTCTGGAGCAGTTCGAAAGCAGATGACATTAGCGGGAGAGGGTAGCGATTCTTAACAGTCACTTTATTGAGCCCACGATAGTCTATACAGGGCCTAAGACTACCATCTTTCTTAGGGACAAAAAAGAACCCAGCACTGGCTGGTGAAGATGATGGGCGAATAAACCCAGTTCTCAAAGCATCCTGGATATATTCGTTCATGGCCCTAGTCTCTGGGGCTGAGAGGGAATATAGGTGACCTCTAGGAGGGAGTGTGCCAGGAAGAAGGTCAATAGCACAATCGTATGGTCTATGAGGGGGTAACTTAGTAGCACGTTGTTTGCTAAACACTTCTCTCAAGTCATAATATTCAGGGGGCATGAGTGTAAAATCTTGTGGCTTTTTCAAGGCACTGGCACTCACCTCTTCAACCGCTGCCAGAATTTCTTTACTCCCGACCACAGTAGAAGCCGGAGAGAGACAGCAATCAGCGCATACAGAGCCCCAATGGAGGAGAGTTCCAGAGGTCCAGGAGAATTGAGGGTCGTGAAGCCGTAGCCAAGGGTAACCTAGAATTAGGGATTCTCTGGAAGACTTGATCAGATAAAAAGAGATGGTTTCATGATGGTTAGTCTCAATGGTCAAGCATAAAGGAACTGTCTTGAACTTGATTATTCCAGACCCTATCGGCCTGCCATCAAGCGCTTCAACCTTCCAGAACGAAGAGCAAGTCACATAGGGGATACACATTTTCTTAGCCAAATTAATATCCATAAAGTTATCTGCTGCACCAGAATCTACAAATGCTTTCAAAGTCACTGTCTTCTCATTGCTGTTCCCCCAGGTTAGAGTAGCTGGCAGCAGTAAACGGGAGTGAGGAGTGTCAAACTGAGCAGTTCCACTCGCTAAGGACCCCACTCCCCTTAGCGAGCCTTGGCTTTTACCGCTAACTCAGGGCAAGAAGAGCGCAAGTGGTTCGAGCCACCACAATAGAAACACCGACCTTCTCTCATGCGTCTCTCTCTCTCCTTAGGTGAAAGGCGGGCCCTACCCAGCTGCATAGGTTCCTCCTCTGTCTGTGGAGTTAAATGGGAAGCCTCTGGGGCATTAAGGGATGGTAACGTGAGCATGTCTCGGGTAGTGCAGCGTTCTCTTCTTCTCTCACGAATACGGTTATCAATACGGACAGCCAAAGTTATGAGTTCCTCCAAACTTTTACCCCAATCTCTACTGGCTAATTCATCCTTAACCCCTTCAGAAAGGCCATGATAGAAGGTTGAAATGAGTGCCTCTGAATCCCACTTACTCTCAGAAGCCAAAGTACGGAATTCAATGGCATAGTCAGCCACAGATTGATGCCCCTGATGTAGCTCTAACAGTCTCCTGGCTGCCTCACGGCCACTGACTGGATGGTCAAATACTTGTTGAATAGTATCTGTGAACACCTTTAGATCAGAGCAGATGGGGGACTGCTGTCTCCACAGAGTTGAGGCCCAATCCAGTGCACGATCACACAACAAGGAGATAATGTATGCAATCTTAGCCCTCTCAGAAGCAAACATGGCTGGTTGGAGTTCGAAAATGAGTGACACTTGAGTAAGGAAACCCTTGCAGGTACCAGGCCTCCCATCGTAGCGCTGAGGGGTTGGAATCCTTGGTTCTTGGGGCATTGGGGCAGTTAATGGTGGGGTCTCTGGTGCTGGTAATACCACAGGTTCTCGAGGAAAGTGTACCTGTAGTTGTTGCAGTGACTCCCCAATCTGGTTCACAGCCTCTGTCAATCTTTGGAGCTGTGTCTCATGTGTTCCAAGCAAAACTCCCTGTTTGCTAATGGCTCCATGAATCTGTTCAGTATCTGCCAGGTCCATATCTTGTATGGCTCAGTCTTGCTGTCAGGTCCGGATTCGAACCCAGACTATGTTGCTGGAAACCCTAGGTTCTAACCACTGGGCTACTGAGCAGTGAGGATCTATTTGGCAGATATTAACAGGAGGCAGGTATAGAAGTAACCAGAAAAAGTCTTTACTTAGTCTTCTTGAGACAACACAAAGGATCCAGCATCAGAGGAGCTAAGGAGAGCAAGGCCCAAATCCACACTGGATTTTGCAGGCAGCAGAGTCCAAAACATGAAACAAAAGATTACCAGAGAAGCTGGTCAAAAGGGTCTAAGCAAAGTCTTTAGGGTAGTCTGAACGAGTCAACACAAAGGCATAGAGCTAGGCAAGAGAACTTCAAGACTGAGCAAAGGTACAAGCAAATGCAAGTCTTTAAATATACAATAGTTAACACTCTAACAAGCTAGGCACAGGTGATTTCATTGAACTGATAATGAACAGTGAACTAGGAAGATGTGGAAGGTCTTGTGCTCTCGGTTTCCCTCTGCTGGACAGACCGTGGTGTGACAGATATCAAACCTGCAGTTTTTTTAATCAGGCTTTTATTGTACATTTTCATTCCTTATCATTGATGTGTTTTCAACTTATATGGAAGTAATCTGCTGGTACTTAACTTAAGTTTGTTTTCCACAGAGGGTGAAAGTAAGAAAATCATTTCCATGTTTAGACTTTAAATTTACGCTATAGGGTGTTTTTTTTTTAAATCTTTTAATTCACAAATATTATAATCCTCATTTGAGGAACCTGGATGTTAAAATTCATACACTGGAAAATGAATATTATAAATCTAGAATTAGTTTCTATAAGTTTTTATTTCTATTACATTATTATTATTATATAGTTTTTCCCCTACTTGCTAATAGTAATGTACTGTTAAATATATTATTTGTTTATTATTTTATTTTTAATAAAATAAAATTAATTTGATTTAATCTATTTAACAGACTAAGTAATACTTCTAATCACATTTTTAATAATTTATTCTAATCTAATATATTTATTCACTATGTATAATTTATTTACTTATCAATGTTCCAGAAGACAAATAAAATAAAATAAAATAAAATAAAATAAAATAAATAAAATAAAATAAAATAAAATAAAATAAAATAAAATAAAATAAAATAAAATAAAATAAAATAAAATAAATAAAATAAAATAAAATAAAATAAAATAAAATAAAATAAAATAAAATAAAATACAAATAAAACCCCATTGACACTAATTAGTCAGTGGTCTGGATTAGTTACTCTACTCAAATTCAGGTCTCCAATTGAAAAATTTCAAGTGACTGATCACATGCACATTTTTCAGTTAGCCGAATTGAATTTATGTGAATTAAATTGCTAGCCTAGAAATCTAGACACACCCTAGCGGCAGCAAATTTAATCTGCCCGCAAGTGTCGTCTAGGAACTCTCAATACCCTTCTGAGCTGTATTCCCCTCACTCTGGACGGGCCAATGACATTGTGTATAGAGTCAGCAGGCGGGGCCATAATGACGACAGCCGAGTTGCGTTTGCATGCTTCTAGTAAACACAGAAACTGGCAAACGGCGGTCTTTCGAATCAGCTTTGACCGCGACTCTGGAAGACTTGGAGTTAAGCTTTTCTCTGAGAAAAGAACAAAGAACGGCACTGAAGTCATTCTTAAAAAGGGAAGATGTGTTCGGAGTTTAGCCGACCGGATACGGTGAATGTTTAATCTATCAACGAGCTCTGTTTCACCTTCGTTGCTCTGGTTGGTGTAGCGCTATCCTATCGCGTGCAGAGGGAGTTTGAAAGACAACCGTTTATCCCGCCCCTCGGATTGAGCCCTGTCAATGGTGAGTTTCCAGACCAAACATCTTGATGTGGGTCTGACTTGTCAGGCTATTACATTGCATCAATTTACAGAAAATAAATTCGGTCAACTGAAAAATGTATATGTGATCAGTCATTAGATTTATTTATTATTATTATTATTTTTTGTATAATTTATTTACATATGTTCCAGAAGACAAATAAAATAATGAAATTATGTAAACCTATTGTAACTAAGCTCTCATGCAGCCGAGTCAGGCCAGAGAGGACTACATCTGCCTGACACTTTTGGGTATATGGACCACTCAGCATATTTTCCCCGGTGGAAAAAAAAAAAAAAATCACGGGAAGCAGGTTTGTTTGTCAACACACCGTGGGTTCCCTGCCAATACTTCCCTCTTACAGAGACCGAGAATAAAGCTGAAGATGAAATGGGTTCCCAGGCTGCCGTGTAATTGCACAGCCCTTATGTTGAACCCCTTGAGCATTCATTCAAATGAGGCCGTAATTGCCACATCTGTTAACCCTCTGAAGAGCCGTCAGCCGAGTGTCACGCATCTGCTAATTGGTACAAACAGGTAGCAGACGCTGATCTCCTCCACTGAGCATCTGCCGATTAGAGTCGCAAATTCAATGAGCGGTGATTAAAGGTCCTGCTAAAATGGCAAAGGAGAGGTTTAAATACTGCTGCTGAATATGCTATAACACTTCATAATGGTGATTAACTGAGAGCCAAGAACCGTGAGGGCTCCGTGGGTTGGTGGGAATTTTCATTCTTTTAGGCGTGAAGAAAAACTGAGGAAAATGGGTCATATAAGTTTTACTCTTGTGGTTTAGTCATCTGATTGTGAACTGTCATTCTTCATAAAGCCATAAAATATATGTGTACATCCAATAAGAGCTTCTTAGAATTATCTGGAATTTTTCAAATAATCCATTTGTTATCAATCACAGACAATAAATAATATAATAACATACTGCCTACAGTATAATATAATTTATATTGTCCCCAAAATATATTCATATTAAAAAATATAGTAATATTAATGTTTCTTGTCAACTACCAATATACAAACTTAAACACAGTATCAAATATATGATGCTACACATCTGAACATTATATTTTTATAGTTACATATTGATATTATTTATTAGACTATGTTTTAATACGAATTTATACATGAAATTTGATGTATTCCTGAAAATATTATGATATCCAAAGTAATATGTTATTTGGTAAAAAGTAGTAATATCCATATATGTCCATATATAAAATAAAATAATTAAAACTAAATACTATGTATAGCTCTGAAAAAAATTAAGACAACTTTACATTGAGATACACATATACATATACAATAGAGATCAAAATTAGAGAACAACATATCATTTCGTAAATTTCAAAGTCACTGCTTAGTCCTTTTTGAAATTACCGTAACAGGAGCAGAAGGGCAGTTTTTTTAAGAATATTTCACAAGTTAAATATATTCTGAAGTACAGTTTATACAGCTTAAATAAGACAATTGAAAAATAACGGCGGTTAAAATTAGAGAACACTTTCAGATACCTTCATGCTTTGGGTGTTAATCTGGCACTTGGTGCTTCCATAATAATCTGGCAAACTTTATTTAACTTGAAGCAAACTTTCCAATTTCCATGACTTTGCAAGATGGCAAGCCACTCTAAGGTTACTGAAACCCTCCAACACCAGGTTGTCCAGATAAAGGGATGACCCTTTCAGCTATTGCAAAAGAAGTTGGTTATTTCCAAATCTGTAATTTCTAGAATATTGAACATTTACAAATACACTAATTCATTCAAGTACCCAAAAAGGTATGCAAGACCAGTGCACGAGGACAGGACAATGTGGAGACTTTCAATGTGGAATCACAGACTGAATTCAGACTGAAGGCTCACTCTGCAGTGTTCCTAATAAATCTTTATTATTTATGTCCTACGGAGTGAAAAGTTATCCTTCATTTAAAACTTCTTTAAAAGATAATTTTGCTTTTATAATTATTAAACATGCAGCTTTTATGACCTCATTGTAATTTAGAGACAACTTGAAAAAAATTATATTTATAAAAGGCAAAAAAGATTAAAATGGTGAAAAAAGGCAAGGGTATCCAGTCAGAGGACCTAGGTATATACTTTCCCTTATTTTTATATAAAACATCAACATATTTATGTAAACTTCAACATATTGATGTTGTTAAAAACAAGTACAAGTAGTCATAAAGCATTATAAAATAATTAATTTGCAATATAGTCTGTCTCCAATGCTGATGGAAGCAGTTATATTGCCTGTCACACCGTGTTATATTGTCAAATACTGTAATGTAAATATGATATAGCAAATATTGCTAAATAGCAAGAGCAAAAAAAAACAAAAACAGATGAAAGAAATTTGCCAGTGACGCAGGACACCATCATCAGATATTTTTATGAAGTCAATTGTACAATTGTCTATTTTATGCAAAATATACATAACAAAAATGTTTAGAAAAGTGCATATTGCAGCATACTGTGGAATTCATTGGCAATAGAGAAAATAAATAAAGTTCTTTTAGATTTATGTGAAAACATTCATATGAAAACAAGAAGCAAAATAAGCAAAATATAAGAATACAAAAAAGGTCTCCTGGACACGGTCACAGTTCCTAAGTTTCACTGGTGGGGATCACTTGCTCTCCTCAAAACTATATATATATATAAGTTAATATTTCTGAAAAAGAATACAAAAAAAGAGCTGTTTTAATAATAATAAATATGATCAATTAATTGCATACTTTATAAAATAATACATCAATAATAATAATAATAATAATAATAATAATAATAATAATAATAATAATAGTACATTTTCTGTGACACAGTTTGGATTTTTATTTGAATTCTTACCCGCATTTGCGCATATATCCAGTCAAGGAAGTAGGTCACATTTCCGTAGACTCCGGGCTTGTTTCTGAAAGCACATCCATCACCCCAGCTAGTGTCCCCAACCAGCCACCATAGAGAATTCTCCATTGTGACCAGAGGACCCCCACTGTCCCCCTGTGTGGAACGGCACTTATTTAATTTTAGCACATATATTTACTTTTACAGTACTCTAATTTACTCTTTCAAATGATCGAGCAGCATCTAATTGTGTTTATACAGCGTGTTTCTGACCTGACAGGAGTCCACGCCACCCTCCAGCTTTCCAGCACAGATCATGGTGTCTGTGATTTGTCCGTTATACACCTGTCGGCTGTTACAGGTCGTTCTGTCGATTAGCCCAATTTTGGCTTCTTGTAGAGTTTCTGAGGCAACTCCTATAAGAAAACAAACAATTAGCTTGCAAAGCTTTTCAATTTCTGAGATTTTAGAGAGCTGACATTACTTATTTTCTGTCCGAAATTATTCACTGCACATGCATTTGGACCTGTATGGGTTTGAGTACAGTTCTATTGTGGTGGTGCTCTTAAAAAACAAAAACAAAAAAACAATTCAAACCTCCACTAAACAGTGCCCCCCATCCTGTGACATAACTTTCCCGCGGAGCAGAGAAGAACATGCCTTTATTGGGCAAACACACTGGCCTGACGTTTGCTGAAACAAGATACATACAAAACAAAATCGAAATTGTCATCATCCATACTTTTCTTCTATAAATACAAAAGAAGATATTTTGTTGAATGTTCAAGCTGCGCTTTTCCACACCATGGAAAGCCCAAAAAGGCATTGTAAAAGTGGTCCCCAATGAGTAGGTAACCTTAAATCAAACAAATTAGTTCAATCAAATCAACTTTTATCAGTATTTAGAACTTTTTTTCTTTTGAGTTCACCAAATTCACACATTTTAAGTAATCTGATTTGTTTCATTATTTTGAGTTTTATTAACTTGTTGTATTTAATTTAGACAAACTTAATTTGAACTGAAACTGGGCTGGGATTTCTATTTCCTAGCATGACCATGACACTCGAAAGGGAGAGTAAATACTAAAATTAAGTGTTATATAATGTTATGAAATTAAATTTAACAAATAGACAACAAAAAAAATGTTGGAAAAATAAAATGAAAAACAGATTTCTTCGAATGTTTACATACACATACAAACATACACACACACACACATATATATATATATAAATAAAATGAAAAAAGCACTTAACAGAATTACTAAAGTTAAAGGTGCACTATGTATTATTTTTGCAGTAAAATATCCAAAAACAACTAGGACGGTGTTATATATTTTGTTCATTTGAGTACCTACAATATCCCAAATTGCTATTTTAACTAGCATAGCATCATATCTAGCCTGGATGCCAGCCGAACTCACCCCCGCCCACAAAATTTTTAGGTCAGGCGGTTCGGTCTGGACTTGATCCATAGAGGAGTAATTATCTCCGAACAGAAACTGTTCAGACCAATGAAATCATCTGGGCGGGCTTTAGACGATGACGGACAGATGATCAACAGTACCGTAAATCATGCACGTCATCAAAGGGGCTTGGATTATATTTGTTCAAATCCTAAACGGAGAGCTTGTTTGTATATGCATTCACGTTCACAATTTCTCTCAGAAATGATGATCATGTTGGGTAAGTACTCAATGACGTGTATCATTAAATTATTTTATTTTTTTACAACACCGGTAAAAAGATAGTGTATTCCAGCTTGATTTCAGCTCGCGTGCAGACAGGGTTGCCAAGTTTTTACAACAAAACCCGCCTAACTACTAGCCCTAAACAATAGCTTCTCGGGGATTCTCCTGGGAAAAAATGGCGTTTGGGGGGTAAAATGTGTTATTTTGGCAAGGTTGCCTGCTAAAATTCGCACTTATGGGTCTATATATCACATAATAGTCGCTTCAACCCGCGAACATAGAAAACAACAGCGGAAAAAAACGCAGATTTGGCAACACAGTGCCATGCGTCGCTTCGTTGCTCTGATTGGTTGTAGGTCTATCCAATTGATGTCTTTCCTGGTTTGGTTGAAACACGCCCCATAATCACATCCCAATGGAGCAGTTTCAGACTCATATTCTGACTAGAATTGAGTATGACCGCGTCAGGCTACGTCATATCTGCACTACCCTTGGTTTCGGATTTTATTTGGCAGGAGCGCTTTACTCTTAGCAGTGTGAACAAGTGGACGCACAGAGTAACATCATAACATCATTTTCAACACACTTAAATGTATCTAATTTGATAAACAGAGCTGCATTACCTCATAATCATAACCGGAAGAGCGGATCAGTGCAGGCGCCCGGTGAATGTGTCCCGTCATAATAAAAGTGCCTGTGCTCGCGAGTCGTGTGCTTGTTTAACAACCGCGTAAGCGGTGTTGCTCAGCTCCACAACACTCGGTCCTGATCTGCTTTACACTACAGTAACTTTAATAACCGCATATATGAACGTGATTTCTGCCCGAGTCCTTTTTTTCACCGGCTGTGAGGTGAAGACCACATGTCCCAAGAGGCTGCGCTCAAACTTTGCATCCTCAAACTACGCATTTGTTTTGAATAGGCGCCCTCCAGTGGACGGAAAGTTGCATAGTGCACCTTTAACTTAAATATAAACATAAAACCTCATTCAAAATTAAAAAACAAAACATTCAGGTAATTAACATTATATAGTAATAGATATAATTCTAAAATAACACTGCAAACTTATTGGCTAGGAAATAAATGTGAAAATTCAGTCTTACCTGTAATCATGAGTGGATTGTTTAGCTTCATCAGTGCAATATCATTTTCGTTGGTTTTCGGGTTAAAGTCATGCTTGACAATTCGGCCTACAGAATTGCCGATGGCAGACTGCATCTCCCTACGAGTCAGATATCCAGCATACACAGTCCAATCCCTTGCATTTGAAATCCTACACAAGTTTGTCATTTATTAGAGTTCATCATAGCTTTCTAAATGAGATGGACTAAATGAAAGCGCTTACTCTTGAACACAGTGAGCTGCAGTGACGATCCAGTATGGGGTAATGATGGACCCGCCGCACAAATGCCTTCCGTTAGCTTGCAGGCTGACCTGCCATGGCCACACCCCCTTCGAGTTCACAGTGCTTCCCCCCACGATTCGGCTCTTGCTGCTCCGTCCACATTCTACAAAAGAATTCAGAAAATGGCATGAATATATGTAAAAACATAATTTTCATCACTCGTATTCACCCAAAAATTAAAATTCTCAGACGAGAGTGAGTAAAAGTCAAATGTGAGAATTGAGATCAGTGTTATTATTTTAATACAATTTATATCCTCATATATTGTATAGTATAGTTAATATTTTGAATTAATTTTTACTTTTCATTGACATTTTAGTTTAATATTTTGTGCTTTTGTCAACTTTTCTTTTTATTTCAGTTTTAGTTATTTTAGTACTTAAACTAATTTATTTCAGCAGTTTGCCAGTTTGACACGCGATTCGAATCTTGAATCATGACCGTGATTCTTTATTTGAGGTTTGAAAACAAACGCGGAAGAGAAGACAATGCTGAATAAATTCGTATTTTTTGTTATTTTTGCACCAAAATGTATTGTCGAGACTTCAAAAGAGTCTAAACTGATGTCACATATGGACAACTTTGATGATGTTTTCATAACCTTCTGGACGTGGACAGCAAGTGGGCATACACTAACGCCCGTTTCACACATACTCCGTCCGTCTGCAGTGCGTGTGCGGTGCGTGTTGCGTGTGCGTTGAAGGAGCCCCACGCCCTGTTGTGCTTTCACATATGCTGCGTTTGCAGTCCGCAACTGATCCGCTGTTGCATACCACAAACACAGCATTTATTCATTATTTTTGATTTAAAATCCAAAAGTTGTTACTGAACATGGCTCGTCAGAATTGCAATTCTTTTTGTTTAGCTACTCTTTCAAGACAGGTTAACATGCTACATTTAAACGACATTTATTCAATTCATTAATTCATATTTCATATACTTTAGATTTAGCTCACACAAGTGGCAAAACATTTAAACGCAAGTTATAGCCTAAAATCATAAACATTTTAAATTAAAAACTTACAATAGGCTATTCAAAAACAGACGACTCTTGTCTTTTCTTTCGTTTTTACACCCTTTTAAAAGAAATCCTGATAAAGAACTTTGCTTTCCACCTCCAAGAAAGTACGAGTGCTATCCATTATGGCAAATTTTTTTTAAACCTAAATGCCAGGTAGGTGTCGTTTTGTTGCTTTACTTGAGAAAAAAAGCCATGTGTTAACTTTGAAACGAGTATATTTTAAATATGCATCTGTGGTGAAATTACTAGATTTTCGCTTCAGTACATGTTTATTTTAATGCGAACTATGTTCTATCGCTTTAATGCAGCAGTGCAGCAAAAAATAGACTCGGTACGAAAACGATCCGTGCACTGCTGCAGACGCAACGCTCCTGGAACGGACTGACGGACCGCATCCGTGTGCAGTGTGAAAGCTGTAATCCGTTAACATGGGTACGGAAAAAAATACGCACCGCACACGCACTGCAGACGGAGTGTGAAACGGGCGTTACATTCAAAGGACAGAAAGGCCTCGGTCTAAATCTAAAATATCTTAAACTGTGTTCCGAGGATGAACAGAGATCTTACGGGCGTAGAACGACATTAGGTTGAGTCATTAATGAGAGAAATTTAATTTTTGGGTGAACTAATCCTTTAAATAAGCCACATGCCCTCTATTTAGATATCGAAGAACAATTTAACATATTGTTTCAAATCATTCTAGGGCAACTTTAAATAGCATGCAGAAAAAAATAAGGGTGACACAATCAAACAAAAACAAATAAACCCCGTAAATATTTATTTCATAACAAAAACAACAAATAAATAAAATAATAAAAAAAATAATAAAAAGATATGGAAAACTATTATCTCACCAATACAGTTGAGTGCCACGGCTCTGTTAGATGGACAGTCTGAACTGAATTATCATAAGAGAAATATATAAGGATTTTTAAACAAACTGATTATATATATATATATATATATATATATATATATATATTACACATTAATAATCAATAATTAATGTAAAATATCCAACAGTCTAAACAATATGAAAAACTGTATAAACAGTCTATATATATGTGTTAACACTTTACAATAAAGTCTCATTTATTAACATTAGTTAATTAATTAGCCAACATGAACTAATGGTGAACAATATATTTTTGATAGCATTTATTAACCTTTGATAACGTTAGTTAATAATAATGTTCATGTAATGTTAGTTAAATAATGTTAACATACAACCTTTGATCTTAAAATTGTATTAGTACATGCTGAGAATAGCATCAACTAAGATTAATAAATGCTGTAGAAGTATAGTTTATGGTTAGTTCATCTAAACTAATGTAGTTAGCTAATGTTAACAAATGAAACATTATTGTAAAGGCATTACCAAAAATCCTGTATAAACTGAACTCTGTGACACACCTTTTACTGAGAAAACTTTCTGTGGACATATTCAGATTGGAAGAGCTGAGAGAATCCGTCTTCACCAGCATGTAGTCCAGTGATGATCCAGAGTAAATCTCTTTGTAACCCACATACGTGTTCCTGAGAGACAAACCACAAACACACAGCACATATTACAGTTCATTCAAAACACAATCTGTAAATGTATTAAATACGTCACTGTAAGAATTTCTTAATACTATCGATGCTATGCAACTTTTAATGATTTTAATGCATTCTTTTTTTTAAATAAAAGTGTTCATTTCTTTAGGGAAAATGCTATGTCACACTCTTTTAAACTTCCACTGAAATGAGTCACACTATCATTACCTCTCGTATCCAATCTCCTCACATGCTTGCTTTGCAAAGTTGTCATTCCATCCCTTTGAACACACGTACTCCCATTTTTGGTTTACATTTGAATACATCTGAAGAAGGAAATTAGATCCATACAGACGAACTGCAAAAACAACAAAAAAGAATGATAAGTAGAGTCATAGCAGGCACATATAGCTGTATACTGCTAAACTGGTTTTAATAAAGAGGGCATTTGCATAAGGAATTCTTACAGCATTGAGCTTCATCTTCTCCTGATGGACAGTCCAGCTTACCGTCACAGTACTGTGAAAAGCTGATGCATTTTTTATTCGCTTTACAGAGCCGCCCTTGCAAACACTCAAACACACCTGTTGGGGCAGACATAGGACATCAGAGCAAGAAACTGGGTTGATGTTATTGTATGAAAGCCAATGAGAGTTTCTTACCATAAAACCAAAGCACCACAACAACAATCACAGCAATGGCCAGTAGGGTGACGACTGTGCCAATGATCCATGGCCATTTTTTTGTTCTCCTGGAAGCTGTCGGAAAATCAATTTATTAATACCTTAAACGCCTTTTAAAATGCATTAAATATTAAGGCTGGGATAAAAATATTGATAAAAATATTTCTTGATTCTCATTTTGATGAACCACTATCAATTCTTAAATCCCATGAATCAATCTTTTAGTCTGTGCTGTTTTCAGGTGATACATGAACAGAACTTCACTAAACATTTTTTGTAGTGCACCACCTCTTATCCAATAAATTAGCATGAAGTGTTGTGCTTTACTTTTGATAAGAAACAAAGTATTAGCTTTTAAATTATGTCAATGACGGCTAAATTCAAACTATAAGTACCGCTTAGGCCTGGCTCCAGCTTTGAGATGCAAGTTGGACCATGTTTTATTATACAGTGAGGGTGGTGTGTTATTGTAAATAAATTACTGAACAAATTACTGTGAAGCAATTTACATATAGAGTTAGTGATATTACAACAAAGTGGAAGCAATTGGGAAAAACAGCAACTCAAAGTAGTAGGCCATGTAAAATTAGAGCGGGGTGAGCGCATGCTGAGGTACACAGTGTGCAAAGTGTGGGATGCAGTGGTGTAAAGCACGCCGTCACTGGACTCTATAGCAGTGGAGACGTGTTCTCTGGATTGACGAATCACGCTACTCTGTCTGGCAATCCGATGGATGAGTCTGGGTTTGCCGGTTGCCAGGGGAACGGTACTTGCCTGACTGCATTGTGCCAAGTGTAACGTTTAGTGGAGGGGGGATTATGGTGTGGGGTTGTTTTTCAGTGGTTGGGCTTGGCCCCTTAGTTCCAGTGAAAGGAACTCTTAATGCTTCAGCATACCAAACATTTTGGACAATTTCATGCTCCCAACTTTGTAGAAACAGTTTGGGGATGGCCCCTTCCCGTTCCAACATGACTGTGCACAATGTAAGGTCTATAAAGACATGGATGAGCGAGTTTGGTGTGGAAGAACTTGACTGGCCTGCACAGAGTCCTGACCTCAACCCAACAGAACACCCTTAGGGTGAATTAGAGTGGAGACCACAAGTGCAAATGAACTGACAATCTCATAATCTTTACTACTGGTTATAGCACAAAATACATATGAATAAACATCAAAAGGTATGTTGCTATGCCCATGTTTTTTGTCATAGCACATAATATATGCATATGCAAATTACTAGTAACATTGTGTGGTTATTTTTTTCTGGTGCGGATCCTTTTACAGTTCTCCCTCACAGACACTCTCAGCATTTGAGGCCATAATAACAAGGTTTCAACTTGTAAAAATTGTTCATATTTTGTCTTCTGGAAAATATGTAGGTATTTTATGTAGCTTCTGCAGGACAGTAACTTAAATAAAATAATCCTGTTCAAAGTTTACACCCACTGACTCTGTGTTGTGTTGCCTTGAGTATTAGTGAATGTTTGTAGCTTTTGATCATCCAGGTAACAACGCACACTATTAAAATTAAGAATCAAGCATATGCAAACTTTTGAACTTGATATTTTGTGGGGAATCCTAGAACCAGGCCTGATGTGGTGTAACTTAAATACCAAATACAAAAAAATGCATTAAATACCTTTGTGAACTAGCCTAGCATCACGGGGGAGCCCAGGTGTGTTTGTGTGGTAGGTAATAACAGGGGCTGCTTGAGGCGCATACTGATGAAGGGTCTGAGCGGGTGAGTATCTCTCTGAAGGGTATAGCGGAGAGGGATTCGGGTATAGAACCTGTGGGTTTTGGGCACCAGGGTACTGAGGTAAAGCTGGATATATTCCAGAAGATGGTGAAAATGGAGGGGGCCGGCGCTCCTCATGTTGGAAGCCATGGTTCACATGAGAAACATTGTCGTAGATCTGAAAGAAATTACAGTTTTGCATGTTCAAAAGTCATTTGAAAACCATTTTGCTTCTATGATGTAATTCAGCGTGATATTTAAGGAAATGCCTCATGATACGACCATTTTAGACAGTATAGTGTCCATGTTAATTAATTACAGTATGACTAACAAAAACAATGAATAAACTGTTCCAGGAAGTGATTATATATTAAATGAACGTTCATTATTTGAATCATATACTTGCTACTTACTTTTAATGATACTGAAAAGACTAACTGAGGTATTTAACAGACCGAGAAAATTAGCTTTACTGCTTTTATCTTACAACACTGGTAACATTTTTTTTCTTCATATTTTATATTTCATGTAGGTTTGTCCAAATGTCCAGTACAGTCTACTTGAAACTGAATATGATATACTGTAGTTCCCTCCAGAGATTTTTTTGTTTTATTGTTTTTAACAATGTTAATCACTGAATATAAAAAACCATAATAAAAACTACTATTATTATTATTATTAATAATATACCTATAAAAATGTGGCAGGAACTACAGTATATAGTATTCAATGTTAACATTAAAATTAACTGTTAATTGCTGAAGATCAAATACCATGATAACAATTAAATTACATAGTTCTCACCAAAAAAAAAAAAAAAAAAAAAAAAAACACTAGTATAACACTAACAATAACACTAATATTTTATTTTTATATTACATATTTGGTCATTAACATTTTTAATAACAAAGTTTCTCAACTCAGTGCTGAATAAGTTAAATTGAGTCCATTTTGATTTAATATAATTTTCAATTTCACTCAGGCACAATAATTAGTTCCCTGTGGTTTAATCAGAAAAAAAAAAAAAAACACTTCCCTATGAAAATGAAATCACATTGTTGCCATAGACAAAACAAACTCACACTGCGAACACTTAAACCATTGTGTTGCTAATGCATTGTAATGTTATTTTTACAGCGTTTTTCATGCATTAATATAGCTTCCTTTCCTTTTTTAAAAGATTATATGATCTTCATGATTAATCATTGTTCTTCTTTAGTCAGGATAGTTAATGCTTTACAAATATATCTCATGTGTTGACTGACATCATCCGACAAAGAAGCTACATGAAATCAACGACAATCAAATTACATTTGGTGACTGAAAGAAGAGGAATTATACTATTACCGTATCATTATTCTTCATCTTTCGCCTGCAAAAACCAATCCAATAAACTCTTGAACTTCAAGCTCAAACTAAGATCTGCTGACTGAACATACAGCAAAATAAACATTATTAGTCTCAGAAACAGCAACATTGAAAATGAAATGAGTTCCACAGATTCTCTCGGAATGATAAACATTAGAATATATTATAAACTATAATTATATATATTAAAACTTACCTGACAGAAGGCTCTCCTATAGTGTTTGAGCTTTAGCGGACTCTGCGTCTGCTGTCTGTATTTGTAGTGAGCAGCCAATGCCACACCTTTCCTCTGTACACCAGCTGAAACTCTAGTCAGGTGTATGCAAATACATATCACCAGCTGACCTGAACTCGAAGCTTATTACTCAGAGCACTCCTAGTCGTACTTTACAATTATAATAGGTCTAAATAATACAGAGCATATAGATGACACAGCTTTGCATTTAAATTTAACAACATTGTGCACCCCAAACCATTCCTGCACCATTTTTACTTTGTGGCATGGTTTCTATGAAAGGGTGTACACGGTCCGAAAAAATAATTAGGTAGGTGGTACGTGTCAAAGTAACATCCACATGGATAGCAGGACCCAAGGTTTCCCAGCAGAACATTGCCCAAAGCATCACACTGGCTACCAACTTTCCTTCTTCCCATAGTGCATCCTGGTGCCATGTGTTCCCCAGATAAGCAAGGCACACACACTTGGCAATCCATGTGATGTAAAAGAAAATGTGATTCATCACACCAGGCCACCTTCTTCCATTGCTCCATGTTCCACTTCCGATGCTCACGTGCCTACTGTTGGAGCTTTCGGCGGTGGACGGGGTCAGCATGGGCACCCTAACGGGTATTTGGCAATGCAGACTCATACACAACAAACTGCGATGCACAGTGTATTCTGACACCTTTCTATCAGAATCAGCATTAATTTATTGAGCAATTTTGTTAGATCAGACCACACAGGCCAACCTTGTATGTGCATCAATGAGCTGCCCATGACTCTGCCGCCGGTTCACCACTGTTCCTTCTTTGGACCACTTTTGATACTAATCACTGCAGACTATGAACACCCTAGCAGAGCTCCAGTTTTGGAGATGCTCTGACCCTGGCCAGCTGTCTAGCCATGACAATTTGGCTCTTGTCAAACGCTTGCCGATTTTCCTGCTTCTAACAGATCAACTTTGAGGACAAAATGTTCACTTGCTGCCTAATATATCCCACCCACTAACAGGTGCCATCGCTGTATGATGTATTTTATATTATTTAAGCATATGGATCCTTATCAGTTTGACATCATTTTTTTACCTCCAAGTGCAATTGGAAGTCAAACTAACTTTACGTAACCTTTTCTTATATTAAAATTGTTTACTCCTTAACAGTACATCAGGTTCTGAATGATTTTGGGTATATCATCTCTTGAAATATCTTAAGGTCACTGCTGTGTTCGAAATAACCCCCTATACCCTCATTCACTATTCCCTATATTACTACACTAATATAGTCCACTTGAAGATAGCCTGGATGCCAGCCGAACTTAGCCCCGTCCACAATTTTTTTAGGTTGGGCGGTTCGGTCTGGACTCGCTCCATAGAGGAGTAATTATCTCCGAACAGAAACTGTTCAGACCAATGAAATCATCAGGGCGGGCTTTAGATGATGATGGACAGATGATCAACAGTAACGTAATCATGCACGTCATCAAAGGGGCTTGGATTATATTTGTTCAAATCCTAAACGCAGAGCTTGTTTCTATATGCATTCACCTTCACAATTTCTCTCAGAAATGATGATCATGTTGGGTAAGTACTCCGTGTATCATTCAATTATTTTATTTTTTTACAACACCGGGAAAGATCGTGTATTCCAGCCTGATACCAGATTTTACAACAAAACCCGCCAACTACTAGCCCTAAACAATAGCTTCTCGGGGGGTTCTCCGGGGAAAAAATGGTGTTTGGGGGGTAAAATGTGTGTTATTTTGGCAAGGTTGCCTGCTAAAGTTCGCACTCATGGGTCTATATATCACATAATAGTCGCTTCAACCCGCGGACATAGAAAACAACCCGCGAAAAAAAAATGCGGATTTGGCAACGCAGTTAAGCTCTGTTGACATTTGACAATGCGCCGCTTCGTTGCTCTGATTGGTTGTAGCTCTATCCAATTGATGTCTTTCCTGGTTCGGTTGAAACACGCCCCATAATCACAGCCCAATGGAGCAGTTTCAGACTCATATTCTGATTAGAATTGAGTATGACCATGTCAGGCTAACTTGAAGAGTGAATGAAAACAAGTGAGTGAATTTGGACATTGGCGCTTTTGCATAGTTTCTGCTTGCTGTTTAATAATTATTTGAAACTTAGAAAATTGGCAGCTCCAGTAGTAATGATTTTTTTTAAAATCTTGAACTCTGCCATGGAAATGAACGTGTATAAACAATTTAATAACCAATTTATATCTATATTGACCAGCGCAGTTTGGAAAATGGATGATTGAGTCAGCTGTGGGCGCCATCTCCCTCCTCATTCAGCACACGACTCTTAGTGCATTATGGGTATTCTCTAGCTGCTGAGTGTACATCAGTTGTACACATGCTGTGCAATGTGGGTTTGAATGAGTGCACTCGATAACGTCCACTATGGTTTCGTACACCACTACAAATGGTTGTCCACTCAAATAGTGCCCCAATTAAGGGAAGAGAGAGCGATTTCAGACACAGCCCAGGTTTTTCCTAATATCAGCCATCATTAAAACAGAACCCATTTCACATATGTCGAAAACTACAAAGCCCCTAAAGGGACATGGTGGGGAAAAACAAATATGAGAGGAAAGGAAAATCACCCTCTACCTGCCATTTATAGTGGTGTCCAAAACCATAGTGGACGTTATCCAGTGCAGCCATTCTATCCCACATTGCACCGCAATAATGAGTGTATAGCCAATGGACACACAGCGGCTGTCTGAATTCACTCACACACTCACTCCTTCAAGTAGTGACTGAGGTTTTAGGGAGCGATTTCGGATTCAGCCCTTTTACATTTTCTTTCCCGAGAAAGTATGCATTTGTTCTTTGAGTGAGTTTCTCTCATTGACACATCATTTTAAAAATGTAATACCAACCTACACATTTAGAAACTGTAGCTTCAACGTGCCACATTTCATTTGCAAAATAAATGTATAAATAGCCTATATTTTATTAACAGATTATCATATAGACCAAATAAAATACACAATAAAAACAAGATACAATAAAACGTGATAACTTATTGTATGGGTGGTCATAAGTAGTTAACTTACGTCTAATTTATGTTGGTGCAAGATGATGTTTTCTGCTCTTTTTAGCTTATGTGGCTGTTTTAGATCATGTTTGACTTTCTCTATAGCATTTTAAAGTTGTAACTTATCAAAAGAATTTCAATGTTAGAAGTGTTTGTAGTTGTCATTATTGGGAGGTCAACTCCCCCATTAGGAAATATGCATTCATATCAATAAGTGCAACTAACTGTCACAAAATCACCAAGCTTGAGTACAATAAAATATTCTCCTGAATTTCCTACCTGTCAATCACCTGAATAATAGAAAGCTGTAAAACATTACAAGGCTTACTGTAGGTGATGAAGGTTTAGTCTTTTAGAAGTAATTAGACTTCCTGTTCAATTTCCAGAGAGACGTTCACAACAAGAAATAACCGCATTAAAAAACAAGCTGTAAAGATAATCTGTAGACTACAATAAAAAGTGTGGTTTCCCAAACAACATGGTCAAACAGTGTCAACTGGACCCTGCTGTTATTCAGTAACTGAGTCAATGGCCCGATACTCTGGCATCTATGATTTTGCAAGTGCTCTCAAAACACCCTATTAATATTTAACTCAATCCTCTATCACTTAGATTGAAGCACAATGACTTTTCAAAAACAAATAGAAGAAACTGAAAATTAGAAGCAATCTCTGTGTACTTAGCAAAACTAACAGTGTTACGTGACGTGACAAGTGTGGTGTCTGAAGGTGGAACCAGAGTTATTTCCTCAAGGTGGAGGTTTTTTGCCGGGAACTAAATGTTCCCTTTCAACACAGAATTCCTGGTTTTCAGTTAACAGGTGTCTGAGGTAAAAGTTAAAAAATGTCTGTTCAGAAACACATACCACACCCCTCTTACCATTTCTGCAATGCATTGTATGTATACATTGCACATCATGCACATTTTCAATTTCCAGTCAAGGCAGTTTTTAGGCATATAGGCAAACAGGTGCTAAACTAGGTAAACTTGCCTAGGGTGCTATCGAGGGTTGGGGGTAAACATATTATGCTATGTGTTATAAAACCACATTTTTTTTTTTTTTTAGATTTTTATGTGTAAAGGGTATTAAGCCACCCTAAAATGTTATTGCCACCCCCACTAGTTCCTCATACTTGTTGGATCAGAGTACTGTCAATCTGACGATTTCTTTATGACACTGGATCAAAGTGCAGTCAATTACTGTCAAAAAAGTTTGTGTTTGGAGTGCTCAACAACACCATTAATGACTCAGTCAATGCTTTGGCAATGCAACTCTTTTTTAAACATACAATAAAGCTAACTTCAAACTAAAGGCCGAGTAAAAAAAAAAAAAAAAAAAAAAAAAACTGGTACAGCAAAAAGTGCCCAAATCTGTGTTTTGTTAGGGCAGTATTTGTGGCAGTTGAGAAATCACATGTTAAATGGGCAGATAGCATAGCTCTGATTATGTTAGAGGTAAAATATAACTGCACACTGACATCAGCATTTCATGATTTTGACTTTTTAAAGCTTTCTTATCTTACTTGGACCTCAAAAAGGTTTTTGCGCCAATGCATTGTTAAAAGAATTTGCGTTTTGAAATTGTCCCATTTAAAACTTTAACGAACAGTTTAAAAATGGTATAATAAAATGTGTTAATTCACAAAATTAATACATCCTTTATTAAATCACTTTGTCTAATTGAACAAAAAAATGTATGGATGTTAAAATATGGATGTTTACGGCATAAAAATCACACTGAATCAGTATTTATTCTTATTACTTTCATGTGAAAGGTAATAATAACACCTAATAATTATAGTTATGTAACAATTTATTTGGAACTGGGGTAGCACTCACACTCACACACACAGGTCTATACAGGCATCAGGCTACACAGTGGTATTATTGGTAATAATTTTAATCCTTATTAACAAATAATTACAAATATAAACTGGAATTTATGTAATACCAATTATGCTTTTTAAAATTTGACTGGAGGCACCAATAAGGATTTCGTCTAGGGCGTCAGAATGGCTAGAAACGGCCCTGTTTGCAGTAACAGCAAGTCATTTAAATTGTTCACAGCTCCTTCTTGACTCATAGTAACATTGTAGTCTGAAACTAAATGTGCCGTGTAAATAATACAGTCCATTTAAAGGGACAGTTCACCCAAAAATAAATTCTGTCACCCGTCAGAAAATTTGGAAAATTCTTGTGGCGCCCCCCTCAGCACTTGGTGCCCTACGCCGCAGCGCGTGGTGGGAGCGGCGGCACTGGGTACAGTGGCATATGTTTTTAGCCTGACAAGCCAAACCCACATCAAGATGGGTCTGGAACCCGCGAAACTCACCATTGACAGGGCTCAATCCGAGGGGCGGGATAAACGGTTGTCTTTCAAACTCCCTCTGCACGCGATAGGATAGCGCTACAAACAACCAGAGCAACGTGAAGCAGAGCTAGTTGACAGATTAAACTTTCCCCGTATCCGGTCGGCAAAACTCAGAACACATCTTCCCTTTTTAAGAATGACTTCAGTGCTGTTCTTTGTGCTTTTCTCAGAGAAAAGCTTAACTCAAGTCTTCCAGAATCACGGTCAAAGCTGATTCGAAAGACCGCCGTTCGCCAATTCCTGTGTTTACTAGTAGAACACAAGCGCAAATCGGCCGTTATTATGTTAAGCCCCGCCCACCGACTCTATACATGATGTGATTGGCCCGACCAGAGTTTGTTTTTTATAGCTTAGAAGTGTATTGAAAGTTGCTAGACGACACTTGGGGCAGATTAGATTTGCTGCCGCTAGGGTGCGTCTAGATTTCTAGGCTAATATGTTTCAGCATGTCATGAATATAATTTCATGGGTTTTATTTTTTCAAATGCCAAATGATCACGATGCTCATGGTTATAAGCCAGCGTCATTATAGTAGCCTAGTTTATTGGTTACCGTTTTACAGAATCTATATAATATTTCAGTTCAATGTTTGAATGGTAAGTAATAACCATATGTTGTCAATATTATAATATCAAGCTACCATAGATGAATCTGCAAATTTGAAAAATCGATTTGCATTATAGCTTGAGGCAAGACAAATAAACAAATATCAGACATGTTAGGTATCCTAAAATATGATTTTGTATGTCTTATGTATTTACTTGCAAGAATGTAGCCCCTACCAAACTTGTACATGCCGTTTAGACATAGGCTTACATTTAAAATTTGTTTTTTCAGCCAAAAAAACGTAAGGTTCATCATAATACGCTAAAACCAACATTATGCTCTAGAAATATATGTCATGACTATAACATCCGGCAAGCAAACAATAGTTTGGCTTGCAAGTCCGAATTTAAGGAAGGTGGTGGAAGTGATGTATATGCCGTAAAGCAGTCGAATTTTGTAGCTCTTTTTGTTCTCGGGTTACTACCCGAAACCCGAAGTTTAAAAGTGCGATTATAAACAATACAGACCCCATCAGGCTATGGCAGACGTGTCATGACGCGGTTAACAAACCTTTTAAACGACAGACAGGGTACTACAGGTGAATAGGCCATTTAAAATACTGTATGCAAATTAGGCATTATGTCAAAAATTATATATATTTCCCAGAAAATAGGGAACTTTTACAGGGGTACTCCATGATCATTTACTCAACATCATATCGTTCCAAACCTATGATTTTTTTCTGTAAAACAAAAGAAGAAATGTCTGTTGTTTTTTTTTTATCCATACAATGGAAGTAAATGTGCTCCAGTTTAGTTTGGGACCGAACAAAATCTTATTTTGTGTTCTGCAGAAGAAAAAATGCACACAAGTTTGGAACAACATGAAGGTGAGTAAATGATTTTATTGGGGCGGAGTTTCTGTTTAATGGGCTCAACATCTCTAATCTAATTTTGTTTAATAACTGACAGACCATTTTTCAAGACATTTCTTAAACTATATAATAAAACAGTAAAAATGATTAAAAAACATACAGTAGTGGCCAAATGTGATATCTAGAGGGGATTTGTGTTTAATTAGCCTACAAGTTTGATTAAACAATCAAAATATGAGAGAAATACTTTATATTTTTATGAGGGAAGAACAAAACACGAAAGGTACTTATCGGACTAAGTTATTTGGCATAAAAAGTGGGGTAAACTAAAGGCTACTGTTTTTTTGTTTTTTTTAATATGCTACATTTTTTATAGAAAAACAAAGTTCACAAGAAACAGCATACATTGCCTCCAATATAACTGGTTAATAATATTTAAATTTAATAGTTTTGCATGTTCATAATTTCTTTGTATGACAAAGTATTACATTTTTTCAATACCCAAACAAAATCTTCAATTATGCGTTGTCCATAGTACCACTCATGCCTATATTTATCTGCAGCTTTCAACAATTCAGTAACTCTTTGTTCAATTTATAACTTATTTTCAGGTCACTGCTAGTCATGTCGGTCAAAACTTCCTCACTAGACCGGTTTCACATTTCCAGGGTTCTCAGAAACTGAAGTCATCATATGTAAACTTATATAGTCCACAATGTTAATAATTGCAGAAATGCATCTTAACAGTCTGTGAAAAGGCTCCATCAGCAAGCAGAGCTCAAGATACGTCCGCCATCTGGTGTTCATTCAGGGCAATTGCATTAGGCCTAGTATATTCATCACATTCAGCACTAACAAAAACAATCAATAGAACAATCTTTTATTGCAATTACAGATTAACAATTCTAAACCCTTTCATTGCAACATTATCATCATTATTTTTAGAATGACAACACGCAACAATATATGCAATAAGTGCACAGAATAAATATTACCATTTGATTACCAATTGAGAACTTTGTATTATATGAGCATTGATCATTTCCCCTCCCTATTTTATAAAAAAACTAAAACAAGACTGACCTTTTCTGGAGGGGGAACAAGAGAGCACACTCAAATTAAGGATGTAAGCATGAAGAATCTGGTCAAAAGTTCGAATCAAACACAATTGTTGTCAAGTTTTAAGTGGAATCTCAAATCCTAAAATTTCTGGATTAGAATGGCAGAAGCGGCGCCTCCTCCATTACAGATTCCGGCCAGTCCATACTGTCCCGATTTCAGATTATGCACCATGTGTCCTACGATTCTCGCCCCTGACATTCTAGAAAATCGCAAAACCGGCACATTAATTATCACACAAATCTAATTCCAGTATGTCAATGTAGTGAACAGTGATGCATGAGAAGGACGTTGATTGTATTACCCAATTGGATGTCCGAGGGAAACTGCTCCTCCGTTGATATTGACTTTGTCGGGGTCGATGTCTAACATCTTGATGTTGGCCAGCACCACAACACTGAAGGCCTCATTGATCTCCCACATGGCAATGTCTTCTTTCTTCAAACCGGCCGCCTTCAGGATCTGCACAACATAATAGATGTTACTACGCTGAATGACTTCAAAAACACTTCTGCTTAGCAATTAAAGGTGGGGTAAGTGCTATCTGATAACCGTTGTTGATATTTCAAATCACCACAACAAACACGCCCCTACCCCCAAAAGGGTCTTGCTCCTATTTAGATAGCGCCGCCCCACACATACGTAAACCCAGAGGCATCAACAGCTATGGCAGAATCTCTGTGTATCTAATCCAGGTCGAATATTCAATGAAAAAGTCATCCCTTCAATCACAAAAACACAAACTGTTCCTGTGAACAACTCGATAGTACACGAGCAAGACAGTCCAACTAACGAACATATTACAATTATGACAAGATTAGAGTTACAGCAATCACAAAAACACACACAAACCGTTCTCATGAACAACTCGATAGTACACAAGCACACAGTCCAGCTAACGACATATTACAATTATGACAAGATTAGAGTCATAGCGATCATAAAAATCACAAACCATTCTCATGAACAACTCTATAGCACGAGCCGACAGTCCAACTAATGACATATTACAATTATGACAAGATTAGAGATAGCGATCAAAATGTTCTCATGAACAACTCTATAGAACACAAGCACGACAGTCCAGCTAACAACATATTACAATTATGACTGGATAAGGGTTATATAGATCATGAAAAGAGGAAACAAACATATATTAGGAGTATAGTATCTTACTTGTCGGAGACATTGTGTGAGCTGATGCGTGAAGCACACAGTGAGGAGATTTAGATGCTCCATACAGTGTGGAAATTAACGGGTCTTTATCATCGCTGAAGTGAGCCACAATACGATCGCAAGTGGACTAACAAGTGAACATGACACACGAGCATAGTCAAGCAGCATATATTAGGCTAGTTGTCGGCTAATGTCCGTCATGTGTGACTCGTGTGTTTGGAATAATGACGTACACAGAGCGAGAGCGAGCGCTCTTCTCACCATCAATAGTAGACACGCCCCTTACCTGCTGATTGGCTACAATGGTAAAAAAAAACCGTTCTAATACGGTTTTGAAATAACACTTATCCCAATTATATTAGCTCACCTTAGGGATTGCAAAGGCTGGAGCAATGGGGAAGTCGATGGGGGCGACAGCGGCATCAGCAAAAGCTGTGAATTAACATAAAATGGTGGTCAAAATGTGTAGAAAAAGCCAGAAAAAAGCATTTTCTTACAAAATTGGGCATATGCATAACTATTAGTAGCAATGCAACCAACTTAAAGGGCTAGTTCACCCAAAAATGAAAATTCTGTCAATAATTACTTACCCTAATGTCATTCGACACCCGTAAGACCTCCGTTCATCTTCGGAACACACATTAAGATATTTTTGTTGAAATCCGATGGCTCAGAAAGGCCTTCATTGACACCTATGTCATTTCCTCTCTCAAGACCCATAAAGGCACTAAAGACGGCGTTAAAAAGTCCATCTCACTACAGTGGTTCTACAATAATTTTATGAAGTGAAGAGAATACTTTCTGTGCACACAAAACAAAACGACTTATATAGTGATGGGCCGATTTCAAAACAAAGTTTCGACTGGCTATGAATCCGTGTATCGTCTCATGATTTGGATCACGTGTCAAACTGAAATCACGTGACATTGGTGATCCGATTTATGAATCGATAAACTGATCACTATAAGTCGTTATTTCACTTCTTTTTGTGCACAAAAAATATTCTCGTCGCTTCATAAAATTATTGTAGAATCACTGTAGTGAGATGGGCTTTGTAACAACGTCTTTAGTGCCTTTATGGGTCTTGAGAGAGGAAATGACGTTGGTGTCAATGAAGGCCTTTCTGAGCCATCGGATTTCAACAAAAATATCTTCATTTGTGTTTTGAAAATGAACGGAGGTCTTACGGTTGTCAAATTACATTAGGGTAAGTAATTATTGACAGAATTTTTATTTTTGGGTGAACCGACCGTTTAACTATATTTTTTCAACAGTATGAAAGTGTATTGTTACTATTCCATACCAACTTTACATTCATAATTGTACATTTTTAAAAGTAAATACCAAGGTGTTGATATACACCTATACAACAATTTATAGATCAACATGACGGTTCATGCTAGGTGATGAGTTCAATGTTACAATGATGAGTTGAATCAATGTAACAACTAACGTTCCATTAATGTATCCACTAAGCATTCAGACGTCCAGGTGCAGTCTAAAAGTAGCAACCTCTTTCATCTGTCTCTGACTCCGGTTCAAACATGTAAGGCTGCACTCCACAACTGGTTATTTCTGACATTTTGGCTGAGTGAGATTAGTTTTGTTGTTGATGTTGTATCCGAAGCTCGTGTAAAGGAGTCACTGGAATGGGGGCGGGGAGCAGTAGCTCATTTGCATTTAAAGGGACACACACAAAACCCATGTTTTTTTGCGCACACCCAAATAGGGGGAATTTGATAGGCTACAATAAATTGTCTGGTGGGTATTTTGAGCTAAAACTTCAGAGATTTAGAAGATCTTCAGAGATCTAAAGTATAAGATAATATACTTTAAATTATTTTAAAATTACATGTATTTTAATATCTTAGAATATTCAGGGGAGTTTTGTCTTTATGCTTGTAAATTTTGTGTTCTTTCCTGCAAACACTTAACCTGAAGTTAACATACTCAATTCTAGTCAGAATATCTAGTCAAATGTTGTGGGCGGGGCTAAGTTTGGCTGGCATGCAGGCTAGCAAACTATTTTTAGATATAAAAAATATGTTTTTTTATTTGCACTTTTTACTTTGACTGTTGATTATTTAAATGTTTTACATTAAATTATAAATTGCCTTCAAAATGGTAGTTGTTCAAGAAAGAATTCAGGTAGATACAAATAAAATAGGATTCATATTAAACTATGTTATTCCCTCAACTAAAACAAGTTAATACATACCTCTCTCGTCTCAGTGCGTGCACTTAATCGCTCTGACACGTGGTGACATTCTGATACCATTTAACTTAGCCCAATAAGCTCAGTTCATCCACTATGGCAGGGGTTTTCAAACTTTATGATGCCAGGGACCCCCACATATGATGAACCTTTATGAGGGACCCCCTTTCTAAAATCCTTTTTTCATGTTAGAAAAAATATTATTAGATAAATAGTTAGTGTGACCTTATAAATACAACATATAGTTTCCCAACTTAAACTGACTATATTTCTTGTTAGATGTATAAACCCAAAGAAGAACATTTTCAATTAAAAATGATTTGTGTAAGTAACTTTCACAATAAATGTATGCAAGCAGCTCACTTAAGAATACTGCCTTACAACCCCAGTAAGCAAAACAAAGGAGACTAGTGAGAAAAACTCACTAAAGATAAGACACAAACATATACAATTATAGAAAGTACAGCAAGAAAGGAGATAAATATTTAGAAATAAAAGAGTTACAGTAGACTTTATACATTTTGTCTTTGTCTTTTTATTTTCTGAAATTTTCTGGGGACCACTTAGAACCTTCTGGAGGACCCCTGGGGGTCCCCGGACCACAGTTTGAAAACCGCTGCACTATGGTACCAAACAGAGATCAAGTTAGAAGCGACCAAACACCTCCACGTTTTCCCTATTTAAATACAGTTACACGAATAGTTGAATTACCTAATATGGTGACAAAATAAAACGTGGCACTTTTCTTAGTGGGTTAAAATGGAACTATAATGTATGGCGAAATAGCACTTTTGAGAGTATTTCGACTCGGCGCAGTAAAAAGTAACGCCTGAAAAATCCTTCCCCCTAGGATGACCACCTGCTAATAAGCCCAAGGGGGGACAAGGGGTATGTTTCTGAGGGACAATGTAGGACACTACCTGGCGTGGCGGTGCCCCCACCCCCCGGGCAGACTCACTGATAGTGGTTTGCCCATTTCTAGCACATTACATGATATTAATAATGCCCTATTCCCCTCAACATATGTATTTGCTGATGTATGCTCTTGAATAGGCCAACCAATGTGTATTTTTTTCTAAATAAAGATTTAATATTTTGAACATTCAATGAATAGACAAATGCACTCCGACTTAAGATTTACTTTAGCTATTTAATTTTATTTATTTTTCATTACAATTTATCCACTATCCAAATTGTAGTTGCTCAACACCACAGGAACCCTCCTCCTACTGACAGAAATGAGAGAGTGAGGGGGAGATGTGAGGGAGGATTGTATCAACTCGTCTTAGTTAAGGGAATAACAGTTTAATTTGAAAACGTGGTGGAGTATCCATTTAAAAACCTTCCTACATAAATTGTTATCCTAATCATCGCAATATTTGTCATCACAATAGAATACACCATAAAATGATTTAAACAGGTGTGTATTGCCTCACCAACAATCTTTGCAAGCGGTGTGACGTTGAGCCTCTTTGCTGCATCTGCTGTCATGAGCACGAGAGCAGCCGCTCCATCATTCAGAGTACTAGCGTTGGCTGCAGTCACGGTGCCTGCAAACACAAAGGTCTGCTTGTCTTTTTAAATGAAAACACTTCTTTATTCTCCTCAAAGTATAGAGTACTTTTTAAGAACTACTATACTTGCAAATTATATACTAAGGTGCAAACAGAATAATGTTAATTTCTTAGAAAAAATGTAATTATGTGAATTATAGAGTGATTTTTGGCCTACAATATGTACGTTTATAATTCTATTGTCTCTGAAATATGGCTTAAGTGTACTGTTGAATGTACTGGCAAGTATTCCTGGTTAACTAAAATATATTTGCAACTACACATTTGTAATGATGGAGTTGCAATTTAGTACATTTAAAAGATATTAACTTTAAATCTAATATAATTTAACACACAACAGTTAAAATTACAATCAAGTACTTCACATGTGCTTCAATGTTACGTCAAAAAACATCAAAATAAAACAAAAAAAGACAGTGATTGAAAATGTACAGCATAACTTTTAATTAAACAATATTACATTCTGCACTTTTCAAAAACAACCAAGAAAGTGTACTCTCTTTAAGTAGACTTAAGTGGCCTTTACTTTTATTTCAGGAATACTTTATCATCTGCAAGCATTTTTTTAAAATATACTTTTAAGATTTGAAGAACACTTGCATTTTTGTAAAGTTATGCAGACTTTTTCACAAGGGCTAATGAAGTGATAATCTTGTACCGTTCTCTTTCTGGAACACAGTCTTCAGTTTGGGGACTTTGCTGAAGTCAACCTTCTTATACTCTTCATCTTCCTTCACAACAATGTCTGGTTTTCCTGAGCAGCGAGAGTGCATATTTTAATCACAATCATGGTGCATTTTATTTATGCAGCACATATATACATACAATCAATCAATCAACTTTATTTATATAGCGCTTCTACAATCACAATTGTGTCAAAGCAGCTTCACAGTGTCAAACAGAACATTATTGTGACGCAATGAGACCTAAAATAACAAATGGGACACTCTGCAGTCTCGTGGACTTAACGGACACGTGCACGCAGCGGCCATTGTAAGTCCATAAGACCGAGAGTGTACATGAAGTGTGCCATTTGGGACAGGGCCGCAATCATTTGCAAACAGGTAATTGAATCTTTGATTCAACCGATTCTTCCAAACACTGAATCATTCAGTAACGCACACTGTTGCTGTGAGATATCGTTATGGTTCTGCTGTTTGGAACCTTGTTGCTTGGAATCTTTGTTTGGATCTATTTTCGCAGATGAAATTGAACAAAACACTCAATATTGCATCTAGAATGTAAGTGGCAATGTTAATTAATTGTTTATGGAGCAACTGGTATTCAGGAAAATTCTCTTTAAACACAATATCGTGTATCGTCTTGTGAAGTAAGTGTATCGACACACCCCTACATATTTTTAGCTCATAATAGTGAATTCTTTGTGAATGATAAGGAATTGAACTGCTAGAGCAGTGAAACCAACCTCTCTGAGGGATGCTTACAGGAACCACTTCCTTGGCCAGGATGCCAGACTCCCACGCTGATTTGCTGCGGCTGTAGGAGTTGATGGCAAATGCGTCCTGCTCTTCCCTGGAGATGCTGCTGTTCTTGGCTGTGTTTTCAGCACAGTTTCCCTAAACATAGGGAAATATGGAGGCGTTTTACACAATCACGTCCTCTCCAGTGTTCTATGTACAATACATTGGTTGTCTAATGTTTCCACACAACTTTATTCACTCAATACTTATTATCAGGCTAAGCTATTATGCAATCAGTCTTACTGGTTAATAATAAATGTACATGCCATGTGGAATTTGTTGTAGACGTCCGTCAAACCATCCTTAACAATTAGATCGTCTATCTTCACTCCACCATAAGGGGGCGCTTCTCTGGCCATGACATATGGAACCTGAGACATGCTTTCCATTCCACCAGCAACCATCACATCCTGGAAGACATCATGTAGATTTACTAATTTTGCTCCATTAGCCTGCTAAAAGCTCAATCCTTTACATACAGCACTTCAAAATCTTTTGTAACGTGTCCTCCGCACTACCTGATGGCCACACATGAGACTCTGAGCAGCCATCATGATGGACTTCATCCCAGAGGCACACACTTTATTGATGGTAGTTGCCTCCGTGGACAGAGGGAGACCTGCATGAGGAAGACAACAAACATCACACAATGCTCAGCGAAACCAACACTAACAACAAAACTTCTCTTTGAGAAGCTGCGTTTGTAAATTCCCCCCAGGTAAAGCACAAACTTCTAAAGAAGAAAACTAATTGCAGACCTGCACCCAGAACAGCTTGTCTGGCTGGTGCTTGTCCTTCTCCTGCTTGCAACACATTGCCCATGTAGACTTCCTTCACCTCCTCCAAAGGGATTCCTGTAGATGACATGCAAACCTCCTAACATGAGGCCTTTTGACAGATAGAATAAGACTAATTAAAATGTAGATTTAACTAAACTTATTTCATGAATATAACTACATTAAATAACAAAATATCAAACTAAGTGGCATTTATTACACAGGCAAATAAAACACCTTTCTGATTTAAAGGTTGTTATTCGATTTGGTTGTTATAAAGGTTGTACGACTTTAAAAGGAGTCTCTTATGCTCATCAATACTGAGTTTATGTAGCCTAGAAATCTAGACACACCCTAGCGGCAGCAAATCTAATCTGCCGTGAGTGTCGTCTAGAAACTCTCAATACACTTCTGAGCTGTAAAAGACAAACTCTGGTCGGGCCAATCACATCGCGCATAGAGTCGGTGGGCAGGACTTAACTAGTAAACACAGAAGCTGGCGAACGGCGGTCTTTCGAATCAGCTTTGGCTGCGACTCTGGAAGACTTGGAGTTAAGCTTTTCTCTGAGAAAAGAACAAAGAACGGCACTGAAGTCATTCTTAAAAAGGAAAGATGTGTTCAGAGTTTTGCCGACCGGATACAGCGAAAGTTTAATCTATCAACGAGCTCTGCTTCACCTTCGTTGCTCTGGTTGGTTGTAGCGCTATCCTATCACGTGAAGAGAGAGTTTGAAAGACAACCGTTTATCCCGCCCCTCGGATTGAGCCCTGCCAATGGTGAGTTTCCAGACCAAACATCTTGATGTGGGTCTGGCTTGTCAGGATAGCGCTTATGTGATCAGAAATATAGAAAAACTGTTGTGAAATACTATTATGATTCCAAATAACCATTTTCTATTTGAGTGTATTTTAAAATTTAATTCCTGTGATGAAGAGCTGAATTTTCAGCATCATTATCCAGTTTCTAGTGTCATAATTATCCTTCAGACATCATTACTTATTATCATTATCAATTTTGAAAACAACTGCTTAATATTTTTATGGAAACAATTTTTTTTTCAGGTCTCTTAATGAATACAAAGTTTAAAAAACAATATGTATTTAGAATAGAAATATTTTATAGCATTATACATGTCTTTAAAGTCACTTTTGATCAATTTTATGCGTACTGGCTAAATAAAAGTATTCTTCTATTTACTCTAAACCCAAACTTAAAAAAAAAATGTTTTTAATAATTATAAAATGCAATATTATATAAAATCATTAAATTAATTATATTAAATAATGATATCCTTAAAATAAAATTGTATGTATATGTATATATATATATATATATATATATATATATATATATATAGCCATCTATATGTTGTAGATGGCTATTGCTGCGCGTTTAGCTAGAATGCCATACAAAACCAACCCATTGGGCCACTGAATCCGCATTAACGACAACAGTTGGGGCAACAGCCTTAGTCCTAATGGGTTGATATCTTCGCTATCAAAATCCAGTGTTCTGTATTTTGCGTACGTGAGTTTTTGTTGGAGATGGCTATAAAAAAATAAATAAAAAAATAAATAAAATTGTGTACTGTGCTAATTAATTGAGATTTCTTACAGCTCTTACAGGTTGTTGGCCTTGTTTGTTTCGTTGCTTCTATTGCCCTCCTCTTTTTTGTAAGTCGCTTTGGATAAAAGCGTCTGCTAAATGATTGATTAAATGTATATAATATTTATATATATATCAAAAAGTAAATCGTTATACCCAAAAATTCCCCATACAGTGAACTACCAGTAAAATTGATTTTAAAAAAAACGTGGGCCCAAAATTATTCAGACACTTTGACCTGACCATGTTTTGCTTTAAGTGTTTTTTTTCTTTAATTGGTAATGTGACCTTTTACACTAAAGACTAAACTAAATGAAGCATTGCTTAAGTCATTGGTTGACCTAAATTGGCATTATACCAAATAAACTGTGATAATGTGGGGTGTCTGAATACAATTTGGTTTGACTATATAAATCATTATATTTCATTTTATTATATATAAAACAATAATCACATTAAAAACATAAATTCCTCCTAAGATTATCAGGGGCCATTTGCATAAACTGCTAAGTCATACAAGTTAGTCATCAAATTTTTTTTTTCAATTTGTAATTTTGCTTTTGGTTCAGGAGGAACTGTAAAAGACGACTGCTGTTTGTGTACAGCGCCAAGTGACTGTATCAACAACAGTGCACAGAGGTATAGAAGCACATACATTGAGGTAGGTAGGATATCATATCATTGCATTCGGACCGAATGCAACAATTGGATGAACATTTTTTGGTTCTGCAACTTCCACAGAATATATATGCATGTTTCATTATTAAGACTACTTCTGTATTTTTTTTCATTAAGACTATGTAAACAGAGTTTTAAGCAGTACAACAAAGACTGTTTATAAAACACATTGCCTACCCTACTTTTAACACAATGGTTATGTTTATGCAACTGGTCTCAGATTTCTACCTGCTTTCTCGATGGCTCCTTTAATAGCAATGGAACCGAGTTTGGTGGCAGGTACTGTTGAAAGGCTTCCTTTAAAAGACCCGATCGGGGTCCTGACAGCACTGACGATGACAACTTCCTGTTCAGAGACAAATGCAAAAGGAATATCATATTAACTGAATGCACACCTGACAGAAGCAGTTCTGGGTCCAATCCCATAACATTTTACTCACATTTAGAGATGGTCGTGTGCTGTAGGTCCTGCTCAGATATTTATGTGCCTGCTAAGACAGATTCATAAAATGGGAAACCGCTGACATAATATCTGGTTATAGCATTTATATCAACAAGGATGAACTACAGTTTATGAAGTGGAGCGCAATGTTTTAAAAGGTAAATAATGAAACAGGCCTGCAGTCAAAATGCTGCATGTGCCGTAAGTCTCGAGACAAAGTTCGGCTATCAATATCTATTCACTTGGTTCAAACTCACCAGATGTCTGCACAGGTGTGTGCGTGTACTGTAAAGAGCACTGGATGTCATAATTGCGATGGAAAACTGCATACACAGAAGAGCAAATTTCACCTTCAAAACCTCCGAATGAGTGGAGTGAACGTTTACGTTTGCAGTGACCAGCCAATCACAGTAAGAGGTGTGTCTGCGTCACATGGGGCATGGCGACGGCCCGGAGCATTGTGGGTAGTGTAGTTTATGTGAATAACATGAAAAGTCTTTAAAAATCTCATTTAAAATACTCGTACAAAGTTCTAAGAAATGTAATTGTTGTCTCTATTTTGGTTTAATACATCTTTTAAATATTTGTATAGTTTTTTTTTGTGGAATAGCAAAAGTTTTCTTGGATTAATGCGACCTTCGGCAATGTTATACTTCCCTCTTCTGATGTCGTGATTACAAGCTTATTATATTAAAATTCTGATTTGAGAGGGCGTTCATGTCCCATCTTTTAACTAGGAAAATAGTATATTCTATAGGCTAATTCTGTTACTATAATTTGCCTAAATACTATAATTTGACCTAAAATGTGTCTTTTAATAAAAGGTTTAAATATTTGATTTTGACACGCTCACACTCTCGCTCAGTACCTTAAAGGTACATATTAGTACCTTTTTGGTTTTGTACCTTAGTACCTTAGAAAATTAAATCTGCATCTCCATGAAGTTAGTCAGCAGCAGGAAGCATTAAGAGCTCTAAAACTCCCTGGTATGCAGCTGTGTTGACCTTGGACCTCAGAAAACACAGTGGATCAACACCAGCAGATGACATGGCACCCCAAACCATCAATGACTGTGGAAACTTCACACTGGACCTCAAGCAACATGGATTGTGTACCTCTACTCTCTTCCTCCAGACTCTGGGACCCTGATTTCCAAAGGAAATGCTAAATTTACTTTCATCAGTCCTTTTTGTCTTGAGACCAGACACTTCTGACGCTGTCTGTTGTTCAAGAGTGGCTTGACACAAAGAATGTGACAGCTAAAACCCAGTCTGTGAGTAATGGTTCTTGAAGCACTGACTCCAGGTGCAGACCACTCTTTGTGAATCTCCCCCACATTTTTGAATGGGTTTTGTTTCACAATCCTCTTCAGGGTGCGGTTATCCCTACTGTATCCCTATATCCCTACACTTTTGTCTACCACATCTTTTCCTTTCCTTCGCCTCTCTATTAATGTGTTTGGACACAGAGCTCTGTGAACAGCCAGCCTCTTTTGTAATGACCTTTTGTGTCTTGCCCTCCTTGTGCAAGGTGTCAATGGTTCTTTTGGACAACTGTGAAGTCAGCAGTCTTCCCAATGATTGTGTAGCCTACAGAACTAGACTGATAGACCATTTAAAGGTCTTTGCAGGTGTTTTGAGGTAATTAGCTGATTAGAGTGTATACAGTAAAAGCTAGTATATTGAAGTTTAGAAGAAAAATACATTTCAAGTGCATTAATGCACACAGTATACACTTAAACACTTTTGAATATGTGTATATCATAATTAATCAAAACAAGTGTACTTCTTTAAAGCACTAGAGACTAGACAAACATAATTAATTAAAATATGTTTAAGTGAAACTTAATTACTATTACAAAGTGCATTTTTAAAAGGGCACTTAAAGTGTGTTAATAAAGTCATAAAGTTAATATATATATATATATATATATATATATATATATATATATATATATATATATATATATATATATATATATATATATATATATTCTTTTAAAATTGCACTATTAGTGTATTAAAAGTACACTAAAAGTACACATTCAATACAACTTAGCACACTTCTTTTTCACATGGAAAATGCTTGAATGTTTAGCAGTCCAGCCATCGATAGTTCAGCCGAACACTTTTCAGGAGTCTTGAGGTAAAAATATACTCTGTTTGCCTTGGACCATTTGAGAAATACAGATAACCTAAAAAAGTAAAAATAAATAAATAAATACAGCATTAAATAATGAATGATTTAATCGTTAATGTTTTAGATTTTTGTGTTTAAGCTCACCATTATTTTCAAAAGCAGCGTCCACCTTTGAGCCAATGCCAAAAAAAATGACGTCGAATGGTTTTAGGAAACCCTCTGTCCATCTGACCTGTTCTTTCATTGAAGCTACACCATTGTCAAAATTATGTTAGTTTTGATGTTATTTTTTAAAAAGGATTATAATGTTGTGTTGATTGTATTTTTTATTTTATTTTTTTCACCTCCAGTATTTTCTTCCAACAAAGAACAAAGTGCGCCCGGTTGATTTCACATACACAGCTGCATCAATCTTTTTCACGTTTGTGGGAAACCCGAATTTGGCTATAGGTTTGGGATATCCAGACAAAGTAGTGTTGCCTTTTACTGCCCAGTACTTCCGACCTGTATGTAAAAGACCACACAACTACATTTACTGAAGACATTTTATTCACACGCTCTGCGGCTGATGTAATGTTGGACCCAGTGGAGGGGCGGATGGAGTTGAATTGGTTAAAGACTCTTTGGGAAATGAGACTTTACCTTTGAAAAGGAAGCTAGTGTCTCTGTCACTGAACTCATAAGCAGCATCAACTGAGTCAATGGATGGCCAGGTAGATTTGATTTCATGAATTGAAAGTCCACTGTAGTAGCCCTTTTTCCAGTAATACCTGATGGACATGAATGAATGAAATATTACATAGTTTTTAAATCAAATAGTTTTCAGCATTTCCATTTATATGTTCAGATTACACATTTATTATTACCCATCTTTAAAGAAGTACAGTTCTCCACGAATGCTGGTTGCTGCATCAAATACTAAGTCATGCTTGCACGGTTCTGGTGGGCTTGGTTCAGGATTTGGTTTTGATTTAGGTTTATCTGTTGACGTTCGAACACCTGAAACATATTTATTGATTGTTTTATAATTAAGTTTACAAGTATGATATTGCAGTATGTACAGTTCTCCATCACACACACACACACACACACACACACACACTATATATATATATATATATATATATATATATATATATATATATATATATATATATATATATATATATATATATATATATATATATATAAAACAATTTTTTTTTTTTTTTACCATACAGGGCCTGGACCCTAAGTCGGTCATCACGGGGAAGTGTATAGCCATTCGTGTTGACGTATCGGTAAATTGGATACATTAGAGCCGAACGATCTTTGGAGTGATCTAGTCCCAGTGCATGTCCGAATTCATGAGCAGCCACCAAAAGCAGGTTTACATCTAAAGCAATTTATGATTTTTTTAAGATAACATGTTAATAATTTACATACACATAAGCATGTGATTCTATGTCGTTTGTGACTTCACCTTGTGAACTATGGGACCACGTCTCATCATCATCAAAGTGTGTGTCTTCTCCCTGATCTGGATCAGGTGAGTTGGCATGAGCCAGAACTCCATTAGGCCCATCAAATGGGTAAAAATCTCCATGAGCTACAAATTAATCTTTTTTTTAATTATACACATATATCACATATATTTGGAAATGAGGGATGTGTTTAGGACCTACATCCAGCTTTGAAGAGAATCATGATATCAGCTGTGCCACTGTAGATCTGTTTGAAATCCAGTGGAATAACATCACTGTAGAGCTGGAAAGCTTTGGCAATAATGGCATCCACTTCTCTCTGGCTCATCTGTGATGTGTATTCAGTAATTCTAAGAGAAAGATGTGAATTTAGTTTAGTATCCACTTTAAAGTCATAATGACACAAATTGCAGTGTTTATTATAAATGATTTATCAGTGCACATATTTTTTTTTTTCATTCATAACCTTTAATCAAAATAACTTTCCCTCCCTCTTGCAGCAACAGCTCTTCTCTGATGACATGTTTACTGGTGCGAGGATGGGGCAACCTGTCACTTACATAAGATCGACCAATAGCAAACCGCAACCATCCAAACCCACGCTACATTTTTTCTTGTTCAAGAAGCAGTTTCACTCAGATATTAATCTGTCACACTAGAGAAGAACTACAAACTAATTTTCTTTTGGCCAACATTCAGTCCCTTCATTGACAGTCTTGTGCATTTTGCACAAAAAAAACTGGAAAACATATCTATATCTGGCAAGTCTAATCAGATTGGTATCACAAAATTCTCTAATTTGTTATTTTATTAAGGAGCTACACATCTCACACATATGCATTTGGCAGATTCTTTTAGTCAAAGTGATTTACTTATTGAACATTTGATCCGTTTTTTTTATTTTCCCTGGGAATCAGACCCATGACCTCGGTATGGCACTGTGGCAAGCAGGGCAAGGGACCGCGAGAGCAGGCTGGTGGCGAGTAATAATGAGTGCCAGCTGCGCGACACACCGGTCTCGTATCGTGGCTGTTCTGTTGTGTGTGTGCGGGCAGTCGTCCGTGAGGGGCTGCCCGCGTTTTATTATGGGTGTGTGTGTGCGGGCAGTCGTCAGTGAGGGGCGAGGTTTACTTTCGTTTTGTTTATTTATTTTGAAATTAAAGTTGTTAAACATTCTCCGGTTCCCATCTCCTTCCTTCCCATCTACGAACTTCATTACAGGCACAGGTTACTAAACATACCTGTATGTTACAATGCTCTTCTTCCACCTGGGTCTCCCCTGAAAGTGGCTGTATTTGATTACATCATGGACTCCACAGCGGGGCAGCTTCATCATCTCACGAGTGTTTGAGTCCAGCTTGCCCGTGACCTGCAGTCCAAAAAACGCCTGCATGGCCTTCAGTTCAGTTTCTATATCTGGAATGAACATTGCTCTGTGGACAGTTACATCATAGACCCTGTAGAACTGTGACAGATATGCCTGGGGATAAAGAGGCAGGATTTATTTATTTTTATTTATTTTTTTAACAGTGATTAAACATAGTACTGGTAAATATCATATCACAAGGTTATTTCTCATATAACATTAAATTTAAAGATTAGAAACATAAGAGTACATATAAGGCATATGGGTACTGACATTTGCTATCTGATAGTCTTCTGCTGATGTATTTGCGGAGGCTCCGTCACAAAGAGCCAAAAACACCACAAGTGTCAGAGCAAGAGCTGTCCAGTGCCCCATACTGCAGTCCTCTTTCTCTGCAGGAAAAGTAAAGTGACCTTTAGAGTCTCTGTTCCTGCATTTGATTAGTCTAGATCATGGAGGCCCACTGTCCTGCAAAGTTTAGTTCCAACCCTTATCAAACACAGCTGAACAAGCAAATCAAGGTCTTCATTACTAGGAAGCTACAGTCAGGGGAGTTTTTATCATGGTTGGAGCTAAACTCTGCAGGACAGTGACCCTCCAGGACCAAAGTTGCCCATCCCTGGTAGTCTAAAAAAAAGGCTTACCCAGTGTTTTATCATCTCCAATCAGCAGAAGTATATGCAGGATGGAAGTGGGAAACTGTCAGGGTTTCAGGGGGGTTTGGCTCCTGTCTGAACTTATCAAACAGAAGTTTGTGTTGACAGTGACTTCACCTCTGACACGACTGAACAGGCCACTTCAGGAAGATTTTAAGTTTTGTATTCACTGCTTCCGCTTTTGATTTCATGGACATTTATTTGTTTTATTCACGTTTCTGGTTAGACGGAATGCATTTCCAATTTACGTGTGTTCAAAATGTTTGACAGCTTATCTTAAAGGTATGGTGTCATCCACAACAGCATCTCCGGGTTGCATTTTCTGTGCGACATGGGAGCACAGAGGAGCGTCCTGCCTGCATCCCATTTGGACATGGTGACCGACAGCCACGCCCCCCCCCTACAGAAGCAGCAATTGGTAGCCCCACCCGCACATATGAAACTAGGTATGTTGAAATGTGTTTAGGATTACAACAGTTCGGCTGGGACTTTGTTACAGCAAAGGGTGTGTCCTCCTCCTCTGCGCTGATTTTTTGTGTGTGTGGACTGTTGGTGGATGTAAAGAACTGCCGTTTTATTGACGCCATCACTTTTTGATCTTATACGTGCATGCTCAGCATAGCCGACTCTATGCGACTGTCTAGCATACTCTCAGTTTCCGATGATTTCCACGGTCTACTTGCAAGTTTCCCAGCCCTCACTCAGCCAACTTTTTCTGCATCTTCCATAAAGCATGGTGTGGAGCATCATCTCGCCACAACTGGTACACCCGTCTACGCCCCCGCTCGGCGCCTTGACTCGACCAAGCTTGCCTTTGCAAAAGCTGAGTTCGCAAACATGGAGCGCCTGGGCAAAGTGTGCCAATCCGACACCCTGTGGGCTTCAACCCTCCACACTGTCCCCAAACCTGGCTGTGGCTGGTGCCCTTGTGGCGACTACCAGCAGCTTAATGAGGCAATGGCACCTGATCGACACCCAGTCCCAAACATACAGGATTTTTTAGCTTACCTGGCTGGCATGGTGATTTTTTTCCAAGATGGACCTCGTCCAGGGATATCATCAGGTGCCGGTACAACTGCTGGGCATTACCAAAATGGCAGTGATCACACCATTTGGTCTCTTTAAAATATCGCGGCAGTGGCTCAGTGGTTCATGTAGGTTGTCTACAAACCGAAAGGTTGGTGGTTCAATCCCCAGGTTCCACCTGACCAAGTGTCGAAGTGTCCATGAGGAAGACACCTAACCCCAGCTGCTCCCGATGAGCTGGATGGTGCCTTACGTGGCTGACATCGCCGTTGGTGTATGAATGGGTGAATGTGATGCAAAATGTAAAGCGCTTTGGATGGCCATAGGGTCTGTTACAAGCGCTATATAAATGCAGTCCATTTACCATTTAAGTTCCTGTGCATGCCTTTCGGCTTTAAAAACGCTGCCTAATCTTTTCAACGCATCAAGGACTATGTTTTGCAGGACCTGCCTTTCCTTTTTGTGTATTTTGTGTATCCTAGTAGCAAGCATGTCCAAGTCGCAACACCTGGCACACCTCCGAAACCTTTTGAATGGCTTAGTCAACATAGTTTAATCTCCACCATTTCCTTCCTAGGAAACAGGGACGTCACTAGGGACGGGGCAGTCCCTCAGAGCTTCTGGGTCTCTACCTCGCCATCACACACTTTCGTTACCTGCTTGAAGGTCTCAGTTTCACTGTTTTTGTGGACCACAAGCCACTAACTTATCCTATGGCCAAGGTGGCTAAACTGTTGCGGGGTGTGGCAGGAGCAGTCCATCTGGGTTTGGATTACAACAGCATGGCGGCAACTCAGACTACAGATCCGGACGTGCAACCCCTGAGGACGTGGATTTTAGTGATGCCGGCACCACACTCCTATGTGACATCTCCACAGGTAGTCTGTGACTGGTCGTCCCCTCTGCATGGAGCAGCAAGTTTTTGATGCCATCCATGGTTTCTCCCAGGCAGGTTTGAAAACGTCACAGAGACTTGTTGCAGCAAAGTTTGTTTGGTATGGCTTTAAGAATGACGTTATGGACTAGGCTAACACCTAAGTTGACTACACTAAAGCCCTGTTGGAGTTGTTCCCAGTTCCAGAGAGGCATCTAGACTATGTAAACTAAGAGCACCTGGTCGTTCCTCTGCCCTGATCTCATGGTTTCACATATCTGTTAACCATGGTTATGGTACTGGCTTGAGGCTGTGCCACTAACGTCAGTGAAATGACACGGACATTTATTGGCATCTGGGTTGCCCGTTTTGGCACTCCTTCAGACATATCCTCTGACAGAGGCGCACAGTTCATGTCTGAGCTGTGAGACACTGTCACAACTCGAAACTCCACTGCATGACTGCATATCACCTGCAGGCTAACGGATCTTGTGAACATATTCTTAGATCGATGAAGGCTGCCCTGCATGCCAGCTTCAAAGACAGGAACTGGGCCAAAAAGTTCCCATGGGTGATGCTGGGCATCAGGACTGTGCCAAAGAAGTACCTTCATTGCTCATCCGTGGAGCTTGTTTATGGGCAGCCGCTGTGGGTACCAGGGCTTTTTTGTTTCTTGCACCACGGTTTCCTGGTCTGCTACTCTCCAGCGGTCTACTCTACTGGACAATCTGAGGATTTTAGCACCTCCTCGACCTCTGTTAAAGCGCAGCTGTTACGGCTGGTTGATACACCCACCTCCCCATTGACTGTTTGGTGTTTGGTTCTTCTCCTGATTTGGTGAATACTGGGGGGAGTGCATAGTGAATGTGAGTTACATAATTCACCTTAGTTGTTAAGCGTAGTTCTATACATTGTTGATTGTAAATGCAGCACTTTGTTCTTAGCGTGTTTCTCCATGACTTTCAGAGATTGCAGTCTGTAACGAGGTTCTTTGATGGAAAGAAGGAGGCAGGAACTGGCGAACATTCAACAAACTTTAATTTAAATAAATAAACAAAACAAAAGTAACGCGGGCAGCCCCTCACGGACGACTGCCCGCACACACGCAATAAAACGCGGGCAGCCCCTCACGGACAACTGCCCGCACACACACAACAGAACGTAAACAAAACATAACATAAAATCCAGGCCTGGTCCTCTCTCGTCTTCCGCTGCCTTCGCTCCTCCTTTTATGCTCCCCTCACTCGACTGCGAGACGAGACCGGTGTGGTGCGCAGCTTGCACTCATTAGCACTCGTCACCGGCCCATTCTCATGGTCCCTTGCCCTGCTGCACACAGTCCTTTTAAATGTTTGGAATGCGTGTGTGGCAGGGGAGGCATGGTTTTGCGGGATCGGCAGAGGGAGAGAGAATGCGGAGCCGAGCGGGGCGTAAGTGGGTCAAGTGCAAATGAATAACACCTGTGTCTCATTGCAGTAATTGGCGTGGAGAGACGGCTTAAAAGCCACGGCCGAGAGAGACGAGAGAGAGAGAGTTGGACTGGGACTGTGCGTCGATGCGGAGTGATGAGAGAGCTGTTGTTGAAAAGCCTCCGAGAGAAAGAGTTTTATGTGTTTGAGTATAACGCCCACGTGCGTACTTTGTGTTTTGAGAAAGAGAAATAAAATCGCAAGTCCCAGTCACGCCGACCCCGCCTTCTTCCTTACACACACACACGAACCTAACCACAGCGTGATAACATGGGATGTGTGTCAGCGGCATTTTGCTCTAAATTTTCAACTACTAATAATAAATGAAACGCACTCCTGTGCTCAATGTGAGGAGGTGTCTGTTGTAATTTACTGCAATTTCCAAAGAGTAGGCCATTTTCAGAGATGCTAGCAATAGCAAGTTTACTTTAAAAGAATAAGATCCAACCCCCCCTTCAGAGTGTATCCAAAGCCACGCCTCCTTCATAAAACCGTACTGCAGGGAGCAAGCAAAGGTCACGAGATGGCATTAAACTACATCAGTCTTTAAGTTGTTAATGTTCATTATTATTGTAATATGTGCTTTGAGACGTGAGGTAATTTAAAGGGGGGGGGTGAAATGCTGTTTCATGCATACTGAGCTTTTTACAAAACTAAGTTGGACGTTTGATGGAGTATTTCTGTGGCAAAAATACTCCTTCCGGTTTCTCACAAGTTTCAGATAGTTTTTTTCGAGTATGGGTCGGCTTGACGTCGACAGAGCAGAATGTCCTTGTATGGGCTGTAGGGGCTCTTCTCCCGGACTGCGCGCGTGAGCAAGTGACCAGAGCGAAAGAGCAAATGCATGCCCATAAACATTGCTCTCAAGCTGTAGATCCACTTTTGTCCCACCGCGCTCCACTTTATTCCTATGGGTGAGGGTGACGTCAAGCAACTTTAACGCACCCGCATAGCATTCTGGGAAGGCAGTGCAGCATTTGAACTGATTTGAACGCAGAAATGACGGGAAGCGTCATAACATCACGCTTCAGTCGCGTCGCAAAAGTGGATCTCCACTCTCACTGCTGTCACAGGACTTCCCGAAATCAACAATGTTACCAAAGAAGTGTGTTTTGACGGAGCGGTCCCAACGATAAAGGTTCACGGTCCTGCTTTGGAAACAGGCGGTGAGTAAAACTGCTTCAAATGTCTGTGTTGTTGGCTATCGTCGCGTAAGTAAACAACACGATCGTGTAACGTTACAGTTAGTTTATCAATGGAGCATGCGATCTATTGTGTGTGTTTAAATACATTTGTTTAGCTGACCACTATAGGTGTCAGTTTGTTTATTGTAAAACCACCCAAACATAAACCTAGGGGACGCTCTCACAAAGCGCGCTTCTTCATTCAAATGCGTTACTCCATTGTTGTTCTATGTATAACGTTAAACTAGTCTGACGTGCAAAACTGTTTTGCTTGCTACTGCTAAGGTTTAGTCACATACAATTGTCCATAAACCAAATCATGTCATCATAAACCACGAGTAAACCCACACAAATTGACAGGCCACTAAATACAGTACATACCACAGAGACGGACGTCCTGCTGTTGTTGCTTCTCCTGTTCAATTTATTTCAGCCTCCGGATCTGATTCTGGATCATATATGTATTAGTTGAATCTGATTGATAGCCATGGTTTATTAGAGTAACATTTTCTTCTCCACGCTTGAGGACGTAGCCTATCTTTGTGCGGGCTCGTCATTTTTTAGCTCCGCCCACACGATATGCCTCCAGCCGCTCGTTTTTTTCCAAAAAGACTCGGTACAGCCTATATTTCTTTTATAAATATAATAAAACTAAAGACTTTTCGGAGATATGAAGGATGCAATACTACGCTATAGGTACTCAAGATTGACATGAAATTGACTGAAAAAGTGTTTCACCCCCCCCCCCCCCTTTAATACCGTCTCTCATCTCGTGACACTTTGTAAAACTCTAAAGACAAGTTTTACTTAATTTGACCTGAACACTACCTGAACCCACTAAAGGAAGGTTTAAACCACATAAGGTTTAAAACACAGAGGGATCTAGTCCACTAGCTCAAGTTCTGAGAGCAATTATACCAAAATAGCTTGACCTCTCTTTTAATCTCAATCTCAAAATTGAGAGGGTTAGGCACAGGTCGCTTGCCGTTCTACAGGCAGTGTTGATTTTTTTTTAAATTACTCACAATGACAAGCAGATGCACTTCAAGATCTCTCAGTCGAAGTGATGAGGAAACGCTGGGAATTTGACGCTATGAACAAGATTCTAGTCTCAAGATGTTCTGTGGTTTCGTGTATCCAGACAAGCTGCACTGTCTTCACGAGTCTGAGCTTTGCGTTTTTAAGTACTCTGACTGAGGTGAATGAGTTCATAAAGACTTTGCAAGCTAAGTAATAAAAGATTCTTATCTACTTTATCTCACCGTTACCATATCCGGAGGGGTGGTGACTTCAGGGATCTCATATGACATATATATATGTTTATAATCTGTTTGGAAGGAAAGATGCGATTGTTACATCACAGACTTTACATATTTCCCCTATTTCTTTCCTGTATGAGTATTCTGAAGAAAAAAAAAATGTTTACTTTACTGGATGGAGCAGGTTAACTCTAGCATTTCTCACAACAGCTATGATTCTGAACCTTATGTTGGGAGGCAGTTTTTTGCTTGTGTCCGACCTACAGAGACCTAGGTTTAGAGCTTTTTGTAAGGTATGTTTAGATAGAGGAAAATTAGATACATTTTTTGTTTCAACATTATTCTTCAGACATTCCTTTTTAAATGCAGTAAGTATCAGATATATGCAAAGTGAACCACATTTGGTTCTTGACCATTGAACATGGGTAAAACATGGGGTGCGTCTCAAACAGGTCCCTAGTTCAGTAGTCAGGGTACTGATCAGGGAGTCAGCCCGCTGACTTATGTCCTGATCAGTGCCCTGACTACTGAACCAGGGAGCTGACTGAGACACACCCACAAGCTGAACATGGAGCTGCATTGAGATCCACATATGTGTGTGTTTGACCCATATAGGATCTTGAAAATAAAGAAAAGTTTAAGAACCAGAATTTAAAATCATTGATATATCTTTAAAATGTTTTTAGTGACAGGCATGCAAACTTTGGAAAAACATTATTTATGGCACTCAGACAGGTATGCAATTGTGTTGATAGAAAAAAATGATAGCCCTATACATTTCTAGTTTCAAAATTATTTATTGTTTATCTTTAATCAATGGTATGCTAAGTGACCCACATTTGGCTTTTAGCCTTTGGTTTTTAGGTAAATTTACTTATTTACTCATGTAGCCACATTAAGATCTCCATATCTGGTATTGTACCATATGGGGTCCTAAAAATGAAGATGCCAACATAAATGTTTGTTAAATAGCTAAAGGGTAGCTTTTAGCTTTTAGGTAGCTGCTGGTAGAGGTGTTAGTGAGGCCAGCAGGGGGTCTCACCCTGTGGTCTGTGTGTGTCCTAATGCCCCAGTATAGTGATGGGGACACTATACTGTCAATGAGCAATGTCTTTCGGATGAGACGTTAAACCGAGTTCCCGACTCTCTGTGTTTATTAAAAATCCCAGGATGTCCTTCGGTAAAGAGTGTAACCCCGTCATCTGGACAAACTTGCCCATTGGCTACTCTCCATCATGGCCTCCTAATAATCCCCATATAATGATTGAGGTAATCACTCTGTCTCCTCTCCACCAATCAGCTGGTGTGTGGTGAGTGTTCTGGCGCAATATGGCTGCCGTCGCATCATCCAGATGGATGCTGCACATTGGTGGTGGCTGAGGAGATTCCCCCCTTTTATATGTAAAGCGCTTTGGGTGTCTAGAAAAGTGCTATATAAATGTAATGAATTATTTTATTATTTATATAAATATAAAAGGATATCTTTAATACTTCTTGAGTTACAGGCATGCAAACTTGGAGCAAAAAACACAAGAAGTGCTCAGCAAAAAATGGTCATTTTGAACTTCCTCTAAAATATAGTGGATTATTCAGTAAAGAAGATACATCCATGGCATTTAATGTTTTGGCTTTCATCGCTTTTTATCTTTGTCTTTCTTCAGAAAGAAAAATTATAAACAAAATAAAAAAATTGAGTTAGAGAAGTTTCCGAAATGTTTGATTTGACATGGAATGGTTGATTTGACATGGAATGTGTTTACAAAACAGTGCTTCACAATTAGAATTTTAATTATATTTCTCTCCTAGTTATTTCAGATGAAGACAGATTACCGAGCCCGATCTCACAGAAATGCGTATAAATAGTATGAGTGTGCAATTTCGTGGAATAGATACGCCAAAATTAGTTTTGGCGTGCATGTGGTACGCGGTTTTTCGCGTGCATATGATATGCACTTTATGGCGTATTATACATACGTACGTACAAAACTCCTTTTGGCGTATCCATTCCACAAGATTTCACACTTGTACTATTGATACGCATTACCATCTGATTATGATTAAAACGGTCATGAATCAGCGTATTGATTCATAATTTGGATCACGTGACATTGGCGATCCGAATCATGAATTAATCCGCTGATTCATGACCGTTTGAATATTTATTTGAGGTTTGAAAATAAACGCGGTAGAGAAGACAAAATGCTGAACTACAAAGTCGTAGTTTTTGCTATTTTTGGACCAAAATGTATTTTCAATGCTTCAAGAGATTCTACTTGACTAACTGATGTTACATATGGACTAATTTGATGATCTTTTTATTCCTTTTCTGGACATGGACAGTATAGTGAGCCTAGATACGCTGTCAGACTAAATATCTTAAACTGTGTTCTGAAGATGAACAGAGGTCTTACGGATGTGGAACGACATTAAGGTGAATCATTAATGACATAAATAACATTTTTGGGTGAACGAACCCTATAATATTTATTTTTTAAACCAGACGGTCTATTTCTGTAATATTCCCCCCAAATATCAGCAAATGGCCTCAGATATAATGGGATTTTTATCACAGCTTCAAAAATAACAATAATTAAAGATAAAGGTAACCAATAATTATACTCTTCTTATAGAAAAAAAAAATATTTTCAATGTAATCAATGTAATAAAAATGTATATCCATATTTTTATCTAAAAAATTTTTCAAAAGCATTGATTCAACTATATCTCAATTTTTGTGGAATGGTAAGACACCTAGAGTTACGCTAAAAGTACTTCAGAATTGTAAATTTAACGGCGGCCTCTCTCTACCAAATTTCAAAGTTTATTATTGGGCTACAAATATAAGTAAAACTATGTTCTGGCTAGAACTGGTCAACATACCTTGGTGTCAGCTGGAAACACAATCATGTCCTTCATCCTCTTTAATGGCGATACTGGCTGGCGCGGCCTCAGTCAACCCCTCTGGCTTTACCAGCAACCCAGTGGTCATTTCCACATTAAAGATATGGTTTCAGTTTAGGAAGCATGTTAAATTTCTTACTCCCGCCATATCAAGTCCACTGTTGAGGAACTATGCGTTCAAACCTGCACTTACTGACTCTAATTTCACTCTATGGCATGATAAGGGTCTGAAATGTTTTAAGGATTTTTATAAAGACGGGGTTTTTTGTTCTTTTACAGATTTGATTAACGAGTTCAGCCTCCCACCTTCGCATCTTTTTAGGTATTTTCAAATTAGGAACTGTGTAAAATCTTTATTTTCTAACTTTCCACAACTTCCTCCTGAGCAGACATGGGACAGTCTTTTACGATTGAATTGTTCACAAAGATCTTTAATTTCAAACGTGTATGGTATTATCCAGTCCTATGATGATCATCTAACCACTAGGACGAGGGAGGCATGGGAGAAAGAGTTTGGTTTGGCCTTTGAGGTTGACTGGTGGGACTGTGTTTTAAATGGTATTCACAAAGCCTCAATCTGTGCCCGCTTGACCTTAATACAATTTAAAGTGGTGTTCAGATGCCACTATTCTAAAACCCGACTTTCACAAATTTTCCCTAATATAGTTGATGTCTGTGACAAATGTTCTGGTTCGCCCTGTAATCTTGCACATATGTTTTTCTTCTGCCCAACTCTAGGAAATATCTGGCAAACTTATTTCGACACCATGTCTAAAGTGCTCCTTAAGACCATTGATATCTCTGCGCATATAGCCATTTTTGGTACTCCTCAAGAACACCACCGCTTTTCATCAGTGCAGTTGGAGGTCCTGGCTTTCACTTCTTTGATAGTGAGACGCCATCTCCTTCTTAACTGGAAAGCAACAAATGCCCCGTCCAACACACTTTGGATCACTGATGTCATGTCCTTTCTAAAACTGGAAAAAATAAGATACTCCAAACAAGGGAATCTCGCCAAATTTTACAATAAGTGGCAACCATTTATGCAATTTTTCCAGACTAACTAGGCTTCACTCCAACACACCCCTCCCCCCCTTTTATTTATTTATTATTATTTTATTTAATTATTATTTTTTTTATTTTATTTATTTTTTTTTATTTTTTTTTTATCTTATTTTTTTTTTTCATCTTTTAAAAAAAAAGTTGTACGCAAGTATGTTTGTTATTGTTATCCAAGTGCTGTCATTGTCCTTTGTGTGCATACCAATAAATATATGAAACAGAAAAATGTATATCCTTCCCAAGCTTTTATATTTACCTATTTTAATCTATACTATATTTAGCAAGTTAATTTTCACAAACGAGACTACTGCGGTCCCTTTTACTCGCCACCAGAGGGATCCCTCTCCCCTCTAACTACATCTCCCTCACGTACCTGCCAGTGTTTACCCTTGCAACTGACTTTCTCCAGTGGACTATTTAAGCTGCTCTCAGACTCTACCTCATTGCGAAGTTTTGTTTTGCCCTGGTGAACATATCTGAGCGTTTTTCCTGCGTTTTTGTCAAGTGACAGTCATACCGAGGCTTTGTAAAACACTGAAACAGTTGAAGCAAATGTGCCATATTGTGTGAAAGCCTAGAATCCATCTGACACCCATCTCCATGGCGACCTCTGCTGGTCAGAACAATGGAAATGCAACAAAAACCCAGGCCAAACATGCATAAAAACACCTTTTACAAATCTATAGCAAATGTTTTATTGAAAGGAAAATCTTTTAAATGCAATTAACTAATCATCTAATAAATTTAAATATTATGTGTCTATAGCCTATGTTCTTTTATAAATTGTCATGGCTTGTTTTGTTTATTCCATTGAGGCTAAGCTAAACCCGCCTGTTTCAATAAGAGTCAACCAGCTCTGGGTTTAGACTTAAACTCTGAGTTTACTTATGGGGCATTGAAGTCATGTCATACAGATTGTATTTATGAGTTGAATGCACATGAACGCCACCACGAAGTCGTAAGAAACATGGCGGAATCAGTATACAGACGGTTGGACTGGGAACATCCGTCACGATGTGATGTGAATTTAGTCCGTTGGGGAAAAATTGCAATGAAGCTAATTGAAATACACGGGACAATCATGGCGAAGATTTGCTGTGTCGTTTTTTGTACCGCCAATAAACAAAGAAATTATGAATTGAAGTTATACATCCTTCCTAATAATCACACAGAACCGGAAAGGAGGACAAAATGGCTACAAGCAATAAGGCATGAGTATATCGAGGGAAGTTGTGGAATCCAAAGACTAAGCAAGTGTATGTGTGCAGTCGGCATTTCATCACAGGTAGACTACGTTGACATTGTGTTCATTATTAAGGTTATCATAACTGTGTAAGGTTGTTTCAGAAACTCCAGTGCAGATAAATGAAGGTTTATTTACAAAAATAAAACAAAATCAAAACAAAACCCACAAGGGGGAAAAAGACACATAATAAGAATAACAGAATACAAACCTGAAACAAACCAACAGCGATCACAGGGAACCAGGCGATGTAGACAATACAACGATCCAACAAAGACTGACAAACCCAAGGAGCTTATAAAGGGAAGATATCAAGAGGGAACATGTATGAGAAATCACTAATCAGATAACAAGGGGGAGGGATCAGATAATTCAGGGTATTCTCACAAAAATGCGCATAAATAGTACGAGTGTGCAATGTCGTGGAATGTATACGCCAAAACTCATTTTGGCGTGTCTATGGCACGCTGTTTTTCGCGTGCATATGATACGCATTTTATGGCGTATTATACATACGAACCCCCCACCCCACCACCCTAAACCTACCCAAGCGCATGTCATATATACGCCATAAAGTGCGTATCATATGCACGCGAAAAACAGCGTATCATATGCACGCCAAAATGAGTTTTGGCGTATACATTCCACGACATTGCACACTCGTACTATTTATACGCATTTATGTGTGATCGGGTTGGATAATTACAGGAGCACATGAACATGATGGCATTTGGTGTAGAAAGAGGAGTAGAGACGAGTGACGGGAAAACTAGAACAAAGGAACGTGTGACCAGGAGAATGGTTTTTAACTTAAATTATTCTCCTATTTTGAGCCTCTACAAACACAAGCCTCTTTGATCTTAGCATTGTCCCAGTCTGCCCTTTTAATAGCTTGCAGCCACAGATGTCGTCTATTTTTAAATGGACGAGATCCTGCAGGAATTCTGAAAAATATAACTCCACAACTGGTGCAAATTATTATTATTTTTTTTTTTTTTCACAGTTCACAACGCAACAAGTAGGCACTTTTTTACTGACAAAAAAAGTTCTGGTTAACACACAATTCCATGGAATGGAATTAATTTTCTGACCCCGACATGCATATGAATTTTCCTGTGATGTGAATTGTGAAGGGGTATATTGTGAACTCATTTATGTAAGTTTGCTGCCTGCCCTGATCTTGTTTTGTCTCTACTACTGTGTTTGCTGGTGATTAACTCTGATTGTATGACCAAGATTATATCAAAGATGCAAATCAATTGCTGAAACCGCATGCAGTGAGAGGACAAAATAATGGTATAGGTATAATATGGAAGTGCAGCTTGCTCTCCGATTAGATTTCTACCATTTGTGAAAGGGGTCCAATTATGCTTTTCCAATTTTTGAACTTTAGTAAGCATGTTATGAAGCTTAAAGTCCCCGTTCACAGAATACACAAAGAAGTGGATGAGGCCTGGTTGAGCTACGCTAGAGAAGTTGTCACTATGTCAATGAGATGTAAAAAAACAGCATATTTTAAAATCTAAGTTGTTTGATGTTTATAGGGCTGACGAGAGTGGTCAAAGGTCTAGTTCACCCAAAAATGAATAATGAATAATGACTCACCCTAATGTCGTTCTACACCCATAAGACCTCCGTTCATCTTCAGAACACAGTTTAAGATGTTTTATATTTAGTCCGAGGGATTCTGCCCATTGAAAATGTATGCACAGTATACTGTCCCTTTCCAGAAGGACCAGAAAGGTAATAAAAACATAATCAAAGTAGTCCATATGTGACATCTGTGGGCTAGTTAGAATCTCTTGAAGTATCGAAAATACATTTTGGTCCCAAAATACCAAAAACTGCAACTTTATTCAGCATTGTCTTCTCTTCCAGGTGTGTTTGGTGTTTCCAGGTGTGTTTAATGTACAAAAGTACATTATTGTTACTAGCAAAAACATTCTTTGGCAAAAGCTGTCCAATCCATTACAAGGAATGTTTTAAGTAGTGTGCCAGAACTGTGGCTCTTACAAGGCAAAGTTACTTGAATGTTGTTTATCGGATGTCATGACAACATTGCATGAGGGGCTGCTGACGGCTTGTACCAAGTCACAGTGTGCACAGAGTAACGGTATTATGATACATTTTCTTTCTCGCAAAACCTTATGCCTCCTGAACACTTTCCATATATGGCATACTCTCTGTATAGTTTGTTGTTGTTGTTATATAGTTATATGGGTGTGGCAAGGGGGGCGTGGTTCAGCGAGGTCTGCAGCGGGAGAGAGAGCCGCGGGACAAGCGGTACGTGAGTGGGTTGGAAGCAGATTAATAACACCTGTCTCTTGTTCTAGTAATGAGCGCGGAGAGGGGATAAAACATCAGTGGAACCGGAGATCGAGGAGAGAGAGAGCCCGGACGGTTGATGCCAAACCCCCTTCACAGAGACTGAGTAACCGGAAGCCGGAAGTGCCGACCCGGAAGTGATCGAGAGATCGTGTTTATGAGATTTCACACATGAGTGTGTGTTTATGAGTTATAGAGAAAATAAAGAGACAAGCATCAACCGTCCAGCCGACCCCGTGTCCTCTTCCTTCCTCCTTATATCGAACATTGTTACAGTGGTGCCGAAACCCGGGAAGGAAGTAGGACCGCGCCGCCGCCATGACTACACCAACGCCCTCCGCCACGCCGTTTGCGGACATTATCACCTCTCTCGCAGCCCTCCACCAGGAACAACATCAGTCCATGCTGGAGCTGCGGGCGGACCAGGAGCGCCGATTCGAGGCCATCGTCCGCGGCCAGCAAGAGGGGGGCGGGGCTGCTGGGGTCGGGCGGGGATAACGGTTCCGGTTCCACCCCCCCTCCACGCTCATATTCCAACCCACTCCCCGCCGCAGGGGCGGCGGGCAGGCCTGGGCTGGCCTGCTGGCGGTGCGGCGACCCGGACCATTTTGTGGACCGATGTCCAATGATGGACATCGGGACAATGATCCGGGTCCCGGACGTCCAGCGGACCACCCCTGATCAAGCAGGAGAGTACCAAGTTCCGGTGAGTATCAAGGGGGGTACATATCAGGCCTTGGTGGATTCAGGATGTAACCAAACCTTGATCCATCAAAGCCTGATGCAGCCTGGGGCATTGGATACAAGCCGCATGGTTAAGGTGCGGTGTGTGCACGGGGATGTGGTGGAATATCCGGTTGTCCCAGTCACGATACAGTTTAGGGGAGAAAATCATAGTGTTGAGGTGGCGGTTAGTCCCCACCTCTGGCATCCGCTAATTCTGGGGACGAATTGGCCCGCCTTTCCGGCGTTATTGGGGTCGATATGCGCGGATGCCGCTTGGGGGAACAAGGCTAGGAACGGGGCGGTGCGGGTGCAGGTTGGCGAGACTGATACGGGGCCCTCGGGAACTGCTTCAGAGGAACCGAGCGGGGTCGAGAGACTGATTCTCTCGGACCGCGATGACTTCCCTCTGGAGCAGTCTCAAGACGATACCCTAAAACATGCTTTCCAACAGGTCCGCACTATCGACGGTCAGTCCCTTCAACCCGTCTTGCCCGTCACGTATCCTTATTTTGCCATAATTAAGGATAGGTTGTATCGAGTGACCCAAGACGCTCAGACAAAAGTGGATACAACCCAGTTGTTAGTACCAAAGAGCCGCCGGGAAATGCTTTTCCAGGCGGCTCACTCTAACCCAATGGCGGGCCACCTGGGACAGGCGGCCACGCTGAATCGTTTAATGACCCGATTTTTTTGGCCAGGCATTCACGACAATGTGCGCAGGTGGTGCGCGTCTTGTCCTGAATGTCAGTTGGTGAATCCCCTGGCCTCCCCAAAAGCGCCATTGCGCCCCCTTCCATTAATGCAGGTCCCCTTCGAGAGAATTGCGATGGACCTCATCGGGCCATTAGAGCGATCCGCACGCGGACATCGTTTTGCGCTAGTTATCGTGGACTATATGCAACACGATATCCGGAAGCAGTGGCTCTCCGCAACATCTCGGCGAAGAGTGTTGCGGACGCACTGTTTCGTTTAATCTCCCGAGTGGGGATTCCGAAGGAAATCCTCACTGATCAAGGCACGGCGTTTATGTCACGCACGCTAAGCGAATTATACGGGTTATTGGGCATCAAATCGATTCGGACAAGCGTCTATCACCCACAAACAGACGGCTTGGTCGAACGATTTAATCGCACTCTTAAATCCATGATCCGTAAATTCGTACAGGAAGACGCCAAAAATTGGGATCGGTGGTTAGAACCCCTCTTATTCGCTGTGCGGGAGGTCCCGCAAGCCTCCACGGGGTTTTCCCCCTTCGAGCTTCTCTACGGACGGCAGCCCCGAGGGGTGCTGGACGTCCTACGAGAAACTTGGGAGGAGGGGCCTTCTTTGGCCAAAAACGAAATTCAATATGTGCTGGACTTTCGAACAAAACTCCACACCTTGGGGCGGCTATCTAGGGAGAATTTGTTGCAAGCCCAGGACCGCCAAAGCCGGTCGTATAACAGGGGTACGAGACTACGCAAATTTACACCGGGAGAGAAAGTGCTCGTATTACTCCCTACATCGAGCTCTAAATTAATGTCGAAGTGGCAGGGGCCGTTTGAGGTCGCACGACAGGTTGGAGACCTCGATTATGAAGTGATACGGTCCGATAGGAACGGGGCACGGCAAATATATTACCTCAATCTCCTGAAGAAATGGAATTTGGTCGAATCAGTGTTGTTGGCGACGGTGATCGGGGGAGAGGATGATCTCGGGCCAGAGGCGAGCATCAAAGCACAATCGGTCGCACTGGCCCCTGGGGGAGATCACCTCTCACCGTCCCAACTCACTGATCTCTCAAAACTACAGGCGGAATTCGCCGACGTGTTCTCGCCCCTACCGGGACGTACCGACTTAATTCAGCACCATATCGAGACCGAGCCGGGCGTGGTAGTTCGCAGCCGGCCGTATCGCTTACCTGAACACAAAAAAAAAGTAGTTCAGGAAGAATTAGGGGCAATGCTCGATATGGGAGTAATAGAGGAGTCCAACAGTGACTGGGCGAGCCCGATCGTTTTGGTTCCTAAAACCGACGGCTCGGTCAGGTTCTGTGTGGACTACCGCAAGGTGAACGCAGTGTCGAAATTCGACGCGTATCCAATGCCGCGGGTTGACGAGTTGCTTGATCGGCTGGGCACGGCTCGATTTTATTCGACATTGGACTTAACGAAGGGCTATTGGCAGATCCCCTTGTCTCCATTGTCCAAAGAAAAGACAGCCTTCACCACGCCGTTCGGATTGCACCAATTCGTCACGCTTCCCTTCGGCTTGTTCGGGGCACCCGCTACCTTTCAGCGCCTCATGGACAGGATTTTGCGTCCCCATGCCGCATATGCTGCTGCCTACCTGGACGACATCGTGATTTACAGTCACGATTGGCAGCGGCATATGCAGCATGTCCGGGCGGTCTTGAGGTCGTTGAGGGGAGCGGGGCTCACGGCCAACCCGAAGAAGTGTGCAATTGGGCGGGTGGAGGTAAGGTATCTGGGCTTCCACTTGGGTCATGGGCAGGTGCGTCCCCAAATTGATAAGACCGCCGCAATTGCAACCTGTCCGAGGCCCAAGACCAAAAAGGAGGTAAGGCAGTTCTTGGGGCTGGCGGGATATTATAGACGGTTTATACCAAATTGGGGACCTCACCAGCCCTCTGACTGACCTTACTAAAAAGGGGCTACCAGATACGGTCCAATGGACGGAGCCGTGCCAGCAGGCCTTCACCCGAGTTAAGGCTGCTCTATGTGGCGGGCCGCTTTTACACTCCCCTGACTTTTCTCTCCCTTTTCTGTTGCAGACTGACGCGTCGGACAGGGGGCTGGGCGCAGTCCTGGCCCAGGAGGTGGAGGGGGGAGAGCGGCCGGTGCTGTACATTAGCCGTAAGCTCTCGAAGAGAGAGGCTAAGTACAGCACCTTCGAAAAAGAGTGCCTTGCCATCAGGTGGGCCGTTCTCACCCTCCGCTATTACCTTCTGGGGCGGGAGTTCACCCTCTGTTCGGACCACGCTCCTCTCCAATGGCTCCACCGCATGAAGGATACCAACGCGCGGATCACCCGTTGGTATCTAGCTCTTCAGCCTTTTAAGTTCCAGGTGGTCCACAGGCCGGGTGCTCAGATGGCTGTGGCCGACTTCCTCTCCAGAAATGGGGGGGGGGGGGGGGTGCTGCAGGCCGGACGGCTCCCCGGCCTGAGTCGGGCGGTGGGGGTATGTGGCAAGGGGGGCGTGGTTCAGCGAGGTCTGCAGCGGGAGAGAGTGCCGCGGGACAAGCGGTACGTGAGTGGGTTGGAAGCAGATTAATAACACCTGTCTCTTGTTCTAGTAATGAGCGCGGAGAGGGGATAAAACATCAGTGGTATAACTGCACTGGTCTAATAAAAACAATGGCCACGCTTCATACAGATGTCTTCTCTGTTTATTTTGTCTCTCTCTCTCTTCAGTAGACACCGTGAAAACTACAAGAAATAAAAACACATTCAAAATATGCATTTCTCTCGTCCAGGTTCTTCTGATATTCAACGAATGTCACAACAGATATAAGACTATTAAACATTGTTAACATATCGCACATAAACAATACAACATGCGCACATAAAGCAATACAAAACAACATCATTGTCATTATGAAGTATATCAAGTTAAATTACCGTGTGCGCCTCTCAGACCATGCAGACAAAAAACAACTCTCTTCAGGCCATATGTAATTTTCTCCGTGTTAATGCTCGAACTTTCCAAATGACGCAGACCCGCTATCAACTCAATCCGGGTCATGTGACACATTACGTCTCATAAATCCCACCCAAAGAACCCACAACTTCAAACATTTCAAAGGGCATACATCATAAATATATTTGTTGTTGTTGTTTTAATTAAATGAATAAACTCAAAGTGAAATGAATTTATAACAAAAACATAAAATACCCATCTCAAGAAAAAAAACATGTCCTTTGACAGTTACACTCCCACCAAATTACTATAATTCTTGATAAACTTGCAAAAGTTTGAAAAAATTTAGTAATTTCGCAAACCAAAAATTTCACAACCTAACAGACGGACTCACGACTCTGACTCTTGGAATCAAATCTATTATTTAAACTCTTAATACTTCAAACTCTCAATTTGTGTAGGAGTAAGGAGATTAGTTTCATTGCATCCGATTCAATTGTTTTCTACAAGTACTACTAACTTGTGAATAGGACGTTCAAGAATGGAAGGATTATTGAGTCGCTGACCCTCTTTCCCTAACTTTCTATTTCCTATCTGAATTGTGGCCTTTCGCACCAGTCCATCTCCATCTTCACAAACATCAAACACTCGTCCGAGTCTCCATTCATTGCGGGGAAGCCCTTCTTCCTTGACAATGACGATATCTCCAATCTTCACATTTCGTCTAGGAGAGTGCCACCGTTGTCTGAGAGTGATGTTTGCCAGATATTCCTTCCTCCATCTGCCCCAGAATTGCTCTGTCAGATATTGCACCCTGCGCCACCTTTTCCTCGCGTAGAGGTCTTCTGGAACAAATTTCCCTGGTGGAGGCAGAGGTACAGAAGATTTCATCGTGAGCAAATGGTTTGGGGTAAGTGGCTCTAGCCCCTTGGGATCATTGATGGTATCTGTGGTGAGTGGACGGCTATTTATGATCAACATGGCTTCGTAGAAGAAAGTTCTCAAGGAAGCATCATCCAGTCTTCCTGAGCTCTGCGAAAGGACCCAGCTTAGAACACTCCTAACTGTCCTGATCTGCCTCTCCCAAACTCCTCCCATATGACTGGCATCCGGTACGTTCATCATGAAGTCACATTGCTTCTGGGAAAGGTAAGCAGTCAGTCTGTCCTTGTCCAATTCTTTCAAAGCCTTTGTCAGCTCATTTTTCGCCCCAACAAAATTTGTCCCTTGATCCGATCTGATCTCTCTTACAGTTCCACGGATAGATATAAAACACCGCAAGGCATTTATGAAAGCATCTGTTGTGAGATCTTCCAGCATCTCTATGTGAATTGCTCTTGAGGAGAAACAGGTGACTATGAGCCCATATCTCTTATGCTCCTTACGACCTTGTTTGGTGAGAAATGGTCCGAAACAATCAATCCCACAATAAGAGAATGGTGGAGAGGGATCAACACGGCTAGCAGGTAGATCTGCCATCTTTTGCATTTCTGTTGGCCTGCGAGCTCTTCTGCATGTAACACATTGCTTAATGTGATTTGCCACAACTTTGCTGCCTCCTACAACCCAGTAACCGTTTGCTCTCAATTCATTGAGGGTCTGTCCTCTACCTTGGTGCTGAGTTTTCTCATGGTAGTAATCCAAGACAAGACGTGTGATAACACCATCTCTCGGGAGGATTGCTGGGTGTTTTAAGTCAAAAGGTAACGAAGCGCTCCTCAATCGCCCTCCCACCCTGAGAATACCATTGTGCAGTATTGGGTCAAGTTGGAACAATGGATGACAATGTGGCAATTTGCCATGACTCAGTATTTGCATCTCTTCTTCGAAGGCATCCTTTTGTGCCAATCTTACAAGCGTGATACTGGCCTTCCTCATGTCTTCAACATTTATGGGTTTAACGGTTTTGTCTCTTGCTAATTGCTGGATACGAGAGACAACTTTCAATGCTGTGTGCCATTTTGAAAACCGCTTAAACCTCTCCAAAAGATTCTCATCTTGTACTACCTTTGTTTGAAGTACTTGTATAGTTCTGATTTAAGGATCACCAACAAGCAGCTTTGGAGTTGTCTTTGGTGTGATGAGATCTTTTTCCCAAAGAAACTTGGGTCCCGTAAACCAATTTGAATGAATTAGCTCTGACACCTTGAGGCCCCTGGAGGCATGATCTGCTGGATTTTGATCAGAGTCTATATAATGCCACTGTACAGGGTCAGTTGTTTCTCTGATTCGTTGGACTCGATTCGCCACAAAGACGTGAAACCTACGGGCTTCATTATTAATGTAGCCCAAGACCACCTGAGAATCTGTCCAGAAATATTCTTGGTCAATTTTGAGCTCCAGCTCCTCCTTTAACATGCTACTTACTGCTGCTGAGATCACAGCTGCCGTTAACTCTAGCCTGGGTATGGTCACAACCTTTGTTGGTGCAACCCTTGCCTTTCCTATAACAAAGGAGCAGTGCACCTTGTCTTCACTCAACACCCGGATATATGAGCACTGGCCATAGCCATAGCTACTCGCATCTGAAAAGTGATGAAGTTCAATCCTCTGTACCTTCCCTAGATTTTCAGGAGCAAAACATCTCGGAATCTCAAGATTTTGCAGGTTCTTTAGTTCATTCATCCAGCTTGTCCACTGTGGCATTAACTCTTCGGGCAGTGTTTCATCCCATTCTATACCCTTTTGGCACATTTCCTGTAGTACTTTCTTTCCTACGAGGAGGAAAGGAGCCAGGAAGCCTAGTGGATCAAACACAGATGCCACAGTTGAGAGTATTCCTCGTCGTGTTGCTGGTTTCTGATCCAGAGTGTCATTAAAGGAAAAGGTGTCATTGTTTACACGCCATTTTACTCCCAACACGGTCTGAACTGGGAGTTCATCAGAAGCAAGGTCAACATCCTGAACTCCGCTGGCTCTTTCGCTGACAGGAATTGACTCCAAAACATTTTTGTTGTTGGACATGAACTTGTGTAAACGCAATTTCCCTTTTGCACATACATTTCGGGCTTCTTGAATTAATTTGACAGCCGAGTCCACATCTTCTACACTAATGAGTCCATCATCAACATAGAAATGCTTTTTGATGAAGCTGGCAGCGGCAGGATACTCACTCTCATTTTGACATGCAAGGTACTTCATTCCATAATTCGCGCAGCCAGGAGAAGATGCTGCTCCGAAAAGATGGACTCTCATGCGATACTCCGTTGGCTCTAAATTGGTATTTCCATTTTCCCACCACAGGAACCGCAAGTAATCTCTGTCTTCCTGACTCACATGGAATCTGTGAAACATCTTTTCTACATCACAAATAACTGTGACTGGATGTTTGCGAAACCTGCAGAGCACCCCAGTTAACCCATTAGTGAGATCAGGTCCAGTAAGCAAGTGATCGTTCAGTGCAGTACCATCATATTTAGCAGAGCAATCAAACACAACTCTGATTTTCTCTGGCTTTCTAGGGTGATATACCCCTTGGTGAGGAATATACCAGACGTTTCCTGCCTTGGGTTGGTGTTCAGCTCTCTCCGCATCACCATCATTGAAAACACCTTCCATAAATTTAACATAGTCATCTTTGAATTTGGGGTTTTTGTCAAATTTATCTTTCAGGCGCTTCAGCCGCACCATAGCCAGCCGCTTATTTTCTGGTAATTGTGGGCATGTCTTGAAGGGGAGGGGCATCTCCAGGTGTCTCTCTGAATTCTGGTGAATTCCTTCATCTAGTAATTGCATGAACTGTATATCGTCTTGGGATATGCTTCTTTCCCTTGGATTTGTATCTCTGAAGTCTGATTCAAGGGCTCTGATGACAGAGGCAGGTGTCATTAATGGGAGTTCCTTAACGGATACACGATGGCACAGGCCTGTGACTTCTGTTGACTTTGCAACCTGTGGTGAACTGCCAACAATAGTCCACCCCAGGTCCGTTCTGATGGCATACGGCTCATCATCACCTCCTGTGATGACTTGTCGTGGAGCCAACGCTCTTGAGCAGTCATAACCTATCAGGAGTCCGACCTTACAATCCATCAGCTTTGGTATTTCCTTTGCTATGTCATTCAAATGACGCCACCTTCTGGCAGTTGCAGGGGTAGGAATGTGAGAACGTTCAAGTGGGATGAAATCTCTGGTATAGGCAGGTGGCAGATGGATTAGACCATGAGAGGAAAACCCTCTAACTCGAAGCCCACTAACTCTTTCACTTTGAACAATGGAATCCTTTCCCATCATTGTAGTAAGCTTTAACTTAACTGGCTCTGAAACCACTCCCATCCACTCGCATACCTCTTGGTCCACAAAGGTGTTGCTACTCTGGGTATCCTGTAGGGCATAAACTAAGGTCTCTTTTTCAGGATTGATGGATGAAGAAATCCATACAGGCACTATAATTGAGGTACTCCCACCGTCACAACTGTCTACACAACAGGAAAGGGAAGATGTATTTTCTTCTGTTTGCATAGCACGAGAAAATGTGGCTGCTGCAGAAGACGGGCGGTCTTCATGAAGTGGTGTTGGATGATGTTTCTTGCATATACTACAAGTAGCTTTATTCTTACAATCTCTTGAGTTGTGTCCTTTCCTAAGACAGCCAAAACACAGATTATTGTCTAATATAAACTTTCTCTTGTCCTCCAATGACTTACAAGCAAATGTTTGACATTTGTGGATAGAGTGGCTTTCCCCACAACACCTACAAGTGACTGGGAATGAACATGATGGCGATGTGCTTACTTTGTTGGGTCTGTCTGACTCCTTTCCCCTAACACCGTATGTTTTCGGTATGGAGCTTGATTTCTCTGATGTATTCACACTTGTGAAGAAAGCATTAGCCTTTAAGCGCTTAACTTCTCTAGACAAATTTTCTTCAGTAAGCTTCAAGGCATGAAAAGATGTAACAGGGTTGCATGCTATTTCTGCTTCTTGTGATACAAAATCAGCGAACTCCTTGAAACTAGGGTATTCTTCTGATTGTTTCAACTGGATTGTAACATGCCTGTTCCAACGAGACGTCACCCAATCAGGAAGTTTTTGTAACATTCTTTGATTCTCTTCACAGTCATTTAACACTTGAAGCCCTTTGATGTGTGGCATGGCATTGCTGCAGGATGTCAGAAAGTCACTGAACTGTCTCAATTTAACTGATTCTCTTGAGCCAATCTTTGGCCAGTTATTCAGTTTTTCTCTGAATGCACGCTGGGTTACAAATGGATGGCCATACCGAGAATTCAATGCTTCCCATGCTTGATCATAGGCGTCCTCATCCTTTCTGTAGAAGTTTCCTGCCAATACAGACTGTGCCTCACCACTAACATATTTCTGTAGGTAGAACAACCTATCAGCTGGATTTGTGCATCGCCGCTCTATCAATGCCTTGAAACTTGTTTTCCACTCTAAGAACTTAAGTGGGTCACCTGAGAAAACCAAGGGCTCCGGTGCGGGAAGTCTGCTGAGAGCCATTGTGTCCTGAAGGGCTTGTACTATAGAAGCTTCCTTATCAGTATGAGTTGTTTGCTCCTCTTTAACTTCCTTAGCAGATACTGAAGGACAATTGGCTACCTCACTTCGTGCTACTCCACTTTCTTTTCTGGACTCACTTGAGTCAGCTTCGGAGTATGCTTTGAGCTTTGCAGCTATTACTTGAAGATCTCTCTGATTTTCTAGTCTTTTAAGTTCAAGCCTTTGAGTAGCAATAGCCTCCTCCATCTTCACCTCTGCCTGCTTTGCGGCCAACTCAGCAGCACACTCAGCTCTTTTTGCTGTGATGCTATGCTGTTCTGATGCGCAGCTTGAACGTTGACTACGAATAGTAGATTTGGAACGTGTAGACCCAAATATGGACTTAGCATACTCTTTGTCAAGCACCATACGAATTCTTGCATCTTCTCCATTAGCATCAAATTCCTCTTGCCCTACTTCACTCATACGTACTTTCATCAGCCCCATCAAATCTGCTGTTACTGCAGTGCAGGAATCCACTTTCCTTCTAATCTCAGTTGAAGGTAATGATTGAGATCGTATAAGTTCATACAATTTTTTCACTTGAGTTTCCAGCCCTTCAACACTATCCATCATGTCACCTAAGTCTTGATCGGAGCACTCATCTTTAAGTTTGGTACGAGCAGTTCTCACTTGTTCTTTCCAGCTTTCATACAGCTTGATGAATTTACTCTCCTTCTGAGAAACTTCTTGCTGCTTAAGCTCCTGCATTTTGGGAGTTAACTTTCTCTCTCGTGACGACTTTCTGGGTTCATAGCTTCTTGAAGTGGAAGCAGTAGCTTCTATCATTGCTATTTGAAGTGACTCTAGTTTAGCTTGAATATCCGCTATGAGTGACTCTAATCTTTCCCTTTCAGTATCATCAGTTTGCAACCTTAACTGTTCCGTTAAGCTAGTTAATTCTGCCTGCAATGACTCAATTTGCTCACTTGATTCATTCATTGTAATTTTTCTCCATGAACTGACCTTGTAAATGTTTTAACAAGACATTTTAGTGCATGGTTACTTAATTACTACTCTCAGATCAAAACTCTTGTTACTATTCGCCACTGTGTCACTTATAATATATAAACCACGATCAGGTTGAAATGATAAACCAATTAAGATATATTATAAACACCTCAGTCTTACTTTCTTTTCTTTCTTTTTCTTTAAATGTCCATAAAGACAGAGGTATCACAGTCCAAAATACTGTTGATTGCAAAGCAGTACTCCTACTTGAAACAGCGAATAATATACAACCACTGTTCTATGAAGCCTGTAGAAGGGTTCCATCCATCCGGTGCGCAGACAGACAGGCGGCAGCATGTCCGACCCAAGCGTAGCTTCGGTGCAGAGCAAGAGCAAAAAGATGGCGGAAGCAGGTAGCAGCTTGGCAGGTGCTGATGCTCTTCTTTTTCTAAAGACATCTGAAAAACCGCCTGATCTAAGATCTGTCCCTAAAACCTTGATATATTGGCCATTAAAGCCAATCAAAGCCAAGGCGTTAAATGTGCTTATTGCATCGCTCTACTTGACGACGATCATCACTATGCAAATGTGTGGGAGTTGGACTGCTGCCATTGAACGATCAATCTCACGGGCAAGTAGTGCAGCTAGGCCTGCTACACCCCTCGACTCGTGGAGCCAGTATGTCATCTTCTCCAAAGTTCTTGTTGATGGGCGTGCGAATGCTCCAAACAAGCAACTCAAGTCGAGGGCACGGAGTATGGCTCCAAAAACAGTCTACCGGGGTCGTACAACTTTTCTCTGCATTATTCTACTTTTATGCGGGGATATTCAGGTAAATCCAGGACCGATGGATCTACAACAACCACTGCAGGTGGCGGAGACCGCTCTGACTCACACTCCGAATGCTTTCAATACAGCGCAGATGACATCAGGTAACATTGCTAACAGTGCGCACCCACGCGCATCTATGTTTATCAACACACTGCAACAAGGTAAACGTATGTTACTACACGCGTTTAAGCCAGCAAATGAAAGTGGTAAATTAAACGCTATGCAGACTATAGTTGTCTCCAAACAAAGCCAGATGAAACTATTTCAGACCGTAAACCATGCATCGGTCCTATGGAACCCACTGACAAAGCCGAAAGGAATATTCGGAGGACATATCAACATACGTAGCGTAATGTCTAAAACGGAACAGTTGGAACATCTACTATTGGGATCAAATCTACATTACCTGTGTCTTTCTGAGACTTGGATTACAGCTACAACTCCTGTATCGGCATTTATGATTCCGGGTTTTAAAGTATACAGACGGGACAGGGGAAAGGGGAAAGGGGGCGGGGTCTTGATTTACGTAAAAGACAGGATTGACAGTCATCAAATAGACATTCCAGATCAAACTATAGAGTGTGTTGGTGTTACAATCAAACTATCGCCTCAAATGTCATTTATTGTACTTTGTGTTTATAGACCACCAAATGCAACAAGTGATTTTTATACTGGTTTAACAAAAATTCTAAAAACATATGAACGAAAGGAAATATTGCTCATGGGTGACCTCAACATAAATTGGCTTGATAAAGGCAAGAGGAAACACCTAAAAGATATTGCAGACTCAATAGAAATGACACAACTGATTAAAAAGCCTACAAGAATAACAAAAACGTCTCAAACTTTGATAGATTTAATATTCACCAATAAACCAGACAGGATAGTTAAAACATACAATCTAATAACTGGACTATCTGATCATAATTTTGTTCTAATAGCCAGGAAATTAAATAAATCAAGATACATAAACAAAGAACATTCAAATAAACAATGCAAATTTACTCATATTCCTAAAAGAAATCAAGAACACCTGAAAAATGATTTAAATGAAATTGACTGGGCCGCTAAAATTGATAAAGATAGCTGTGTACATACATGCAACAATATTATAACTGCTATAAAGAATAAAATTGATAAACATACACAGCTCAAACATAGAAAATCCCATAAAAAGAGTCTCCCGTGGTTTAATGAATCCCTTTGGGATACAATGAAGCAGAGAGATAAAGCTCTTAAGGTTTCTCTTAAAACTAAATTAACCACTGATTATTACATTTATAAATCTCTTAGAAATAAAGTTACCATGCTGCTTCGAAAAGCAAAAGCAAATTTTTTCCTAAACTTAATCAAAGAGGCAAAAGGTAATTGTAAGAATCTGTGGAGAAGCATGGACAAACTATTGGGAAGGAAAAAAATAAATCAGGAGCATTTACAGCTCAAAATCAACGGAATTGTTCAAAATGAGGGCTCTATTTTGGCGAAACACTATAATGATTATTTCTTGGATTCTGTATTAGACCTGGCGGAGACTTTCCCTGAAGTGAACTGCTGCAGATATGATCATGGGGATGGTGATGCATCTTACTTTAGGTTGCAGAATATAGATGAAGACAACATTTTTAAAATAATGTCAGATTTAAAAAATAGTAAAGCAAAGGATATATTCGGACTTGATACATCACTTTTAAAAGAACACAAAACTATTCTAACTCCTCCACTAACCATAGCTGTGAATCAATCCATAAATGAAAACAATTTTCCTTTGGCGCTAAAAAAAGCAGTAGTCAAGCCGATTTTCAAGTCAGGGGACAAGCTCTGTGTCTCAAACTATAGACCTATTAGCATTCTGCCAGCCATCTCCAAGATCTTTGAGAAGGTGGTGGCAGAACAGCTAGTAGAGCATCTTAACCACACTGATGCATTACATCCTTGCCAGTTTGGGTTCAGGAAAAGATACTCCACAGAGTCTGCATGCTGCTACCTACTAGAAGACATCAAATCCAGTCTTGATGGTGGAGGTGTGGTAGGGGCGGTCTTTCTAGACTTGAAAAAGGCCTTCGATACAGTTAATCATCAGCTGCTCATTAGCAAATTGTCTGATTTTGCTCTTGACACAAATACAATAACATGGATTCAATCTTACCTTAATGACAGACAACAATGTGTTGGGGTTGACAATAAAAAATCACCATTAAGACCTTGTAGCATGGGAGTGCCACAAGGTTCCATTTTGGGCCCCCTGCTTTTTACCCTTTACATAAATGACCTACCAGCTGTGTGTAAGAGTAAAATTATTATGTATGCTGACGATACGGTGCTATATGCACATGGTAAAACTGCGGAAGAAGTCGCTTACAAACTGACTGAAGAGATGAAGAAAGTTTGTTTGTGGCTGAAAAACTCATGCCTCACTCTAAATTTAGGTAAGACTGTTTCTATGTTTTTCACAAATCGTTTTAAAATACAAATTTACCCTAATATTTTAATTGATGGACAAATTGTTTCAAATCAAGAACAGGTAAAATATTTAGGTGTTATTTTGGAACCGAATTTAGGCTTTAAAAAGCATATAAAAAAGTTAACAAATACAATAAAACTTAATATGGCACAGTTCAGATACATTAGAAATTCCTTTACAATCGAGGCCTCAGGGGCCTATCTAAATGCCATGATTGTTCCTCATTTTCGCTATTGTTTGACAAGTTGGTCACAGGCTACTAAAACTGCACTCAAACCACTTGAGTCATTATATAAAAGCTCACTAAAGATTCACGATAAGAAAAGCAGACGATACCATCACTGTCATATTCTTGTAAAATACCAGTTTCTCAGCTTTGAAAATCTGATAATTCACACCAATCTTTGTTTGATGTATAAGATACTTCATGACAACGCTGCTCCTCCACTAAAAGAATTCGTATCTTTGGGCTCTGAAATAACAGCTCGAGCCACACGATCTACAGTGCGAGGTGAATGCAGGATCCCGAAACGCAGGACAGTGTTTGGAAACTCTGCGTTTTCTTGTGTGGCCGCTCGTCAGTGGAACATGTTGCCTACAGAGCTAAAAAAAAGCACAAATTTTTATACCTTCACACGCCAAGCAAAGAAATGGCTTTTATCAAATCAAATTTGTTCCCACATGTGACTAGATATGTGTATGTGTGTAAGTGTGTGTTCTAAGGTCAAAGTATGTGAAAGGTGTGAACATGAATGTTTGTACAATTTCTGTTTTGTTTTATTTATTTATTTATTTTTTTGGCAAGTATAAATTTTATTTCTCATGTTTGTTTATATATTGTAGCTTAACATCAGCCTGCCCAGGGACTACGGGTGAAAATTAGCTCTTGAGCTATAACCTGGTACTATGCATCTCTCCCTTTGAGGTTAATGTTTATTGTACGCTGTCCCTGTTTCTTAAATAAATAAATAAAAAAAAAAAAAAAAAAGGATACTTGCAACTGTCTACGCGGCTGAATGTCGCCCTCTTCTGGTCGTGTCGCGGTACTTCCTTGGCGGCAACAACTGCATAACGGCAAGCCTCGTCTCTGACGCCTTCTTCTCCACGCGATAGTCCCGCCGCGATCGTGCTTTCACTTTGTATCCAACGTCTCTTCTGTACGCGATGCATCCGCGATCTTGTTTCCTCTTTCCATCCAGCCGATGCTGTACAACTCTTTAAGCTGTCGACTGTAATGGCGTCACGTTTTCACTATAACTGCACTGGTCTAATAAAAACAATGGCCACGCTTCATACAGATGTCTTCTCTGTTTATTTTGTCTCTCTCTCTCTTCAGTAGACACCGTGAAAACTACAAGAAATAAAAACACATTCAAAATATGCATTTCTCTCGTCCAGGTTCTTCTGATATTCAACGAATGTCACAACAGATATAAGACTATTAAACATTGTTAACATATCGCACATAAACAATACAACATGCGCACATAAAGCAATACAAAACAACATCATTGTCATTATGAAGTATATCAAGTTAAATTACCGTGTGCGCCTCTCAGACCATGCAGACAAAAAACAACTCTCTTCAGGCCATATGTAATTTTCTCCGTGTTAATGCTCGAACTTTCCAAATGACGCAGACCCGCTATCAACTCAATCCGGGTCATGTGACACATTACGTCTCATAAATCCCACCCAAAGAACCCACAACTTCAAACATTTCAAAGGGCATACATCATAAATATATTTGTTGTTGTTGTTTTAATTAAATGAATAAACTCAAAGTGAAATGAATTTATAACAAAAACATAAAATACCCATCTCAAGAAAAAAACATGTCCTTTGACAGTTACAAGTGGAACCGGAGATCGAGGAGAGAGAGAGCCCGGACGGTTGATGCCAAACCCCCTTCACAGAGTAACCGGAAGCCGGAAGTGCCGACCCGGAAGTGATCGAGAGATCGTGTTTATGAGATTTCACACATGAGTGTGTGTTTATGAGTTATAGAGAAAATAAAGAGACAAGCATCAACCGTCCAGCCGACCCCGTGTCCTCTTCCTTCCTCCTTATATCGAACATTGTTACAATGGGTTTTTTGTATAATTTTTGTTATGTTATAGTCTTGTCGCTATGCAGGACTATTTTTTTTTAATGTCTGCTTTTGAGGTCCGAAAACATTGTGCATTGGAACAACAGCAGAGTGAGTAAAAGATGGCTTTATTTTCATTACAAAATATTGGGCTTTCGTCATGGCTGAAACTGGAATCTCCCAAATGTCTATTTTCAGAGGGCACTCTAAAGCCTTTCCAACAGATTGTGGAGCAATATTACTTTCCAAAGTCTTTATTTATTATTACAAATTATTATTACAATTTATTACAAAGACCTTTAGTATGGACATAACAGAGATTGGATTACTGAATCCAATTTGCCTAAAGGGATCAATATCAAGGACATGTGACATCTTGTCTAGCAAATGTACCTCTGCACAGGCACTAAAGAGTGCCTGGGAGAAAGCCATTGGTCAAACCACTGAAGAAAAAGACGGGGCATACCCTATATGTACCCTTACACTGCTGCACATTAAGATGTTTATCAATGCTATAGGCCTGCGCTTCGAGTGTAATAAAGATAAAGATGCATTCATGCATTGATTTTAGTACTGTGACAAAATTTTGAAATAAGATTGTCATATACACCTAGGATGGGTTGAGGATGAGTAAATCATGCGGTAATTTTCATTTTAGGGTGACCTATCACTCTAAGAAAAGTCCTGAGCTAAATTGTTGTGCTTGTGTTTAAACCATCTAAAAGTTTAAAGAGAATAAAGTCAAAGGCTTCGTTTGAGCAAAATAAAATATACATTATTAGGAATACTGTACATTTTCAGTTTAATATTTAGTAGCAGTTCAGCCATCCATTGTTCAACAGAACACGATTCACTCTTCTTGAGGAGAAATCATACTCCGTTTGCTTTGGACCATCTGAGAAATACAGATAACCTAACAAAGAGAAAACATACATTTAAGAGAAAAATTCAAAAGGGAACGGCATTAAATAATGATTGATTGACTTGATAATGTTTTTGATTTTTGTGTTTAAGCTCACCATTATTTTCAAAAGCAGCGTCCACCTTTGAGCCAATGCCACGGAAATTACGTCGAATAGTTTTAGGAAAGCCTCTGTCCATCTGACCTGTTCTTTCATTGAAGCTACACCATTTTAAAAATAAATAAATATATATATATATATATATATATATATATATATATATATATATATATATATATATATATATATATATATATATATATATATATATATATGTAATATTGATGTTATCTCAATTCTTTCCAATTATAATCAACACACACACACACACACACACACACACACACACACACACACACACACACACACACATACACGTCTATATTACCAAGAGGGGACTATCACTCTACACTATCCAAGAGGGGACCTGTGTTTCTAGTCATTTTGAAGAAACAAAAATCACATACAAAATTTTCTTTTAAGGTCCTTATTCATAATATAACTTCAAATAAGCATTTTTTTATTTTTTTAAAAATATGCCAAGAGGGGACCTGAACGATGTCTACCTATCCAACAGGGGACCTCCATAGACTCTAATGGAGCTGTGTGTGTTTGTGTGTGACCGATGTCTACCTATCCAACAGGGGACCTCCATTAGTCTGCAGTGGAGCTGTGTGTGAATGTGAAGTGAGCTGGCAGTCAAGTCTGTCTTCATTTTATATATATATATATATATATATATATATATATATATATATATATATATATATATATATATATATATATATATATATATATATATATATATATATATATATATATATATATAAAATGAAGACAGACTTGACTGCCAGCTCACTTCACATTCACACACAGCTCCATATATATATATATATATATATATATATATATATATATATATATATATATATATATATATATATATATATATATATATATATATATATATATGTATTTGGCATATATATATGCATTTGGCATATATATATGCCATCTCCACCATTACATGTCTTTACAAATAAATAACATAAATGCAGTTAAGCTTCGTACAGACTATATAATGTGTCAAGTAATAATATGTCTTTTTATAATAACTGTGTTCTTTTGAATGTACTGAGAAGTATTTATTTGTAACCTAAAATATACTTTAATACTTTAATTTATTTTTAAATATATTTATTACACAGTCGCAATAAAGTTACAACATGTAACATCAAGTAACACACTATACTTAGTTAGTGCACAAGTCTTCTTGTGCTTTAGTATGTTAGTCAACACATTAAAATAAGTTAACTTGTTTACACAGGCATCTGGTATCACAATAGGCACACACACACACACACACACACACAAACACAATATACCTTAGACATAATACCTAATACATTACAGAAAAGTCATTTCTTTAAGAAATTCATTCTCTGTTGTGTCTTCATAATTACAGTATATGATCAGTCCACATCTCTCATTTAAGATTATTGTCAGGTACACCAATTTATTTACATTATTGAATATTACAGGTCATTATTGAATAGTGATTATGTTACACACACACTGACTCAGGTCCCCTGTTAGATAGTAAATCACGACGCCTCTGTGTTTGCTGTGACATTTCTTATCATCACAAACACACTGCAAAGATTTAGAGTTTTTACAGCAATACCTGAGTTTAAAGGGTTAAATCAAGCAGAAATAGCTCTCTAATGTATTAATTGCCGGTCATTATTGAATAGGGATTACATTACACACACACTGACTCAGGTCCCCTGTTAGATAGTAAATCACGACGCCTGTGTGTTTGCTGTGACATTTCTTATAATCACAAACACACTGCAAAGATTTAGAGTTTTTACAGCAATACCTGAGTTTAAAGGGTTAAATCAAGAAGAAATAGCTCTCTAATGTATTAATTGCAGGTCATTATTGAATAGAGACTACGTTACACACACACTGACTCAGGTCCCCTGTTAGATAGTAAATCACGACACCTGTGTGTTTGCTGTGACATTTCTTATCATCACAAACACACTGCAAAGATTTAGAGTTTTTACAGCAATACCTGAGTTTAAAGGGTTAAATCAAGCAGAAATAGCTCTCTAATGTATTAATTGCCGGTCATTATTGAATAGTGAATATGTTACACACACACACTGACTCAGGTCCCCTGTTAGATAGTAAATCACGACGCCTGTGTGTTTGCTGTGACATTTCTTATCATCACAAACACACTGTAAAGATTTAGAGTTTTTACAGCAATACCTGAGTTTAAAGGGTTAAATAAAGCAGAAATAGCTCTCTAATGTATTAATTGCAGGTCATTATTGAATAGTGACTACGGTACACACACACTGACTCAGGTCCCCTGTTAGATAGTAAATCACGACGCCTGTGTGTTTGCTGTGACATTTCTTATAATCACAAACACACTGCAAAGATTTAGAGTTTTTACAGCAATACCTGAGTTTAAAGGGTTAAATCAAGCAGAAATAGCTCTCTAATGTATTAATTGCAGGTCATTATTGAATAGTGACTACGGTACACACACACTGACTCAGGTCCCCTGTTAGATAGTAAATCACGACGCCTGTGTGTTTGCTGTGACATTTCTTATCATCACAAACACACTGTAAAGATTTAGAGTTTTTACAGCAATACCTGAGTTTAAAGGGTTAAATCAAGCAGAAATAGCTCTCTAATGTATTAATTGCCGGTCATTATTGAATAGTGATTTACGTTACACACACACACTGACTCAGGTCCCCTGTTAGATAGTAAATCACGACACCTGTGTGTTTGCTGTGACATTTATTATCATCACAAACAAACTGCAAAGATTTAGAGTTTTTACAGCAATACCTGAGTTTAAAGGGTTAAATCAAGCAGAAAAAGCTCTCTAATGCATTAATTGCAGGTCATTATTGAATAGTGATTACGTTACACACACACACTGACTCAGGTCCCCTGTTAGATAGTAAATCACGACACCTGTGTGTTTGCTGTGACATTTCTTATAATCACAAACACACTGCAAAGATTTAGAGTTTTTACAGCAATACCTGAGTTTAAAGGGTTAAATCAAGCAGAAATAGCTCTCTAATGTATTAAATGCAGGTCATTATTGAATAGTGATTACGTTACACACACACTGACTCAGGTCCCCTGTTAGATAGTAAATCACGACACCTGTGTGTTTGCTGTGACATTTATTATCATCACAAACAAACTGCAAAGATTTAGAGTTTTTACAGCAATACCTGAGTTTAAAGGGTTAAATCAAGCAGAAAAAGCTCTCTAATGCATTAATTGCAGGTCATTATTGAATAGTGATTACGTTACACACACACACTGACTCAGGTCCCCTGTTAGATAGTAAATCACGACACCTGTGTGTTTGCTGTGACATTTCTTATAATCACAAACACACTGCAAAGATTTAGAGTTTTTACAGCAATACCTGAGTTTAAAGGGTTAAATCAAGCAGAAATAGCTCTCTAATGTATTAAATGCAGGTCATTATTGAATAGTGATTACGTTACACACACACTGACTCAGGTCCCCTGTTAGATAGTAAATCACGACACCTGTGTGTTTGCTGTGACATTTCTTATCATCACAAACACACTGCAAAGATTTAGTTTTTACAGCAATACCTGAGTTTAAAGGGTTAAATCAAGCAGAAATAGCTCTCTAATGTATTAATTGCAGGTCATTATTGAATAGTGATTACGTTACACACACACACTCACTCAGGTCCCCTGTTAGATAGTAAATCATGACGCCTGTGTGTTTGCTGTGACATTTCTTATAATCACAAACACACTGTAAAGATTTAGAGTTTTTACAGCAATACCTGAGTTTAAAGGGTTAAATCAAGCAGAAATAGCTCTCTAATGTATTAATTGCAGGTCATTATTGAATAGTGATTACGTTACACACACACACTCACTCAGGTCCCCTGTTAGATAGTAAATCATGACGCCTGTGTGTTTGCTGTGACATTTCTTATCATCATAAACACACTGTAAAGATTTAGAGTTTTTACAGCAATAACTGAGTTTAAAGGGTTAAATCAAGCAGAAATAGCTCTCTAATGTATTAAATGCAGGTCATTATTGAATAGTGATTAAGTTACACACACACTGACTCAGGTCCCCTGTTAGATAGTAAATCACGACGCCTGTGTGTTTCTCTCCTCAACCCCCACAACCCCCCACTCACAATTTACATTTCAATAAAGGAGACTTGAAAAACCAGTTTGTGAACCACAGGCCAATAGAGCTCAATATACCAATGTGGCAGAACCCTTCTCAAATAAACTAGAGAAGATGCTGGGATTTGACCTGCCAAATTAAACTAAATTACATTTTTTACAATCGCTAGGCCACATTTCTCAACACTTTGGTCATTTTCAAAATCCTTCACACAGTTCTCCAAACCAACTTTCTGCTTCACAGCAGTTATTTCACATTCAAAATCCACAAAAACCAACAAAACACTTAATTCATGTCTCAAATCAAGTGCCAATGATCCACAGTTTAGCTTGCACAGACTGAAGTTGTGATCACTGTGTGAAGAGTTGAAAAAGTTGAAAAAGTGTGTTTATTATTGAGAAATGTTTTGTAAAAGAACATTTTATATCACAGCTTAACTGTGGATCAACATTGCTTTAGCAAAAAAAGCATTCAATGGCAACATCTTTCAATTTACCTGAAATCTTTTCTCACTTTGACACAAACACAATCAAATCTTTGTTCTACAGGCCAATTCGCACATCCTTACATGCTGTTTTCAAAAGTGTTAAACTTATGGACAAAACAATAACATAATACAAAACTGAATGAGACTGCAATTTACAACATGTATACAATAATACTGTAATGCAATTTATACTGCTAAAAAAATCAAACACTATCAAAGTAACTTTGATGAAACTGAACACCAACACAAGTGTTAGTCCATTACCATCCATTCAAAAGAGGAAACTTAGGAATAATGTTGTGCTGTAATGTAAGCATGCAGTGAATTATGAGCAGTAGAGAGTGTCATTCTAGTTTTGTAAAGACATTTTAATTGTATAATGTTCCTGATGTTAGTGTTGATGTAAACCTGTGCTGCCAGTGCTCTGGAAGAATGAGTTGATTTGTAAATGTAAAATTAACTGCTGTGAAGCTGAAAGTTGGTTAGCAAATTTATAAACTCCTCACTCAGTTCTCCTAAATATTGGGAAATATGTCCTAGCGATTGTAATTTCATTTCATCATGTAATTTCAATTTATTTTTGGCAGTGTATTTGGTCTAGGACACAGGTAACAGTAGTGAGCTTCTTTGTATCACCTGTGAGAGTCTTCATGCATTGAAATGTAAATTACTGGTGGGGGGTTGAGCAGCAAACTCCACACACACACTATTCTCTATTCCAATTCCAAGAGCACATCTAAACCCACTAGCCCAAACACATTACAAGTGAAAGCACAAATAAATACAAAAGATATGATACAAATGAAATAAACAGTGCTTTTCAGGACGGTCTGTCTATAGTTGTAATATAACACTGTATTGTCCTCACTGTAAAAAAATAAAATAATAATAAAAAATATATATATATATATATATTTTTTTTATAAGTTAATAATTTTAAAGTTACTTTTTCTCAAAGTGTATGTTCACTTAACTGAACCTACTATGACATAAGCAACTATGTTTACTGGGATACTTCCTATTTTTTTAAAAATAATTTTGTATTAATTTTAGCATTTTAGTTTAGCTTTCGTGGACTGTCAGAGATACAGCTTTTGGGGCGTGTGCTTTAGGTGTTCACCCATATAGCACGTGAGTAATGAAGAGCCTTCTGAAGCAACGTGGCATGTTTGTGTAAGAACAATGTCCATATTTTAAACTTTATAGACTAAACAAACTATTTTTATTGAAAGAAATTGTGTTTTAGTGTGATAATGAAAAGAGTAACCCCTGACGCTAAGTTTTGTTTAGCTCTATCTTCTGTCTTCTGCGTTTGTCAGTGCACATACAGCAAGGATTCATGGGTAAAGAAGGGTTACTCTTTAAAGGACAACTCCGATGAGAAATGACCCTATAGGGGTAATTAACAGATGGTTACCGAGTAGATCGTTCTCTGGGATGCCTTTTCATGGAAATCAAATGTAAAGAGTTTTATCTCTAAAAACAGATTTGAGTGACGAACGCTGTGCTAAGTGATGAACTGTGACTTGGAATCTCATATGGGCCGTTGTTTCCGGAAGAAAGCACTGAACGCAGTAGAGAAAAAAAAAGAAAAAAAAGTCCATGTAATTAGATTTCACAAACTTAATTCCTATCGACCAGCTCACTTAGCACAGCGTTCGTGGCTCGAGACATCGAGACTGTTTTCCAAGATGGCTGCAGTCTGTAAATGTGTAATGTACTGTCTTTAGAAAGTATCTTCTTATTTAACTGTTTGTACTCTAACAAGTTCTCAATGCTGCGGTTTGCATGTAGGGATCCTCATTATGCTGCCTTGTTAGTGGTATTAACTAGCGATTTAATTTCACTTATTCCATGCCCCATAGACAAACATTATAAGCTAATCTGTGTTTAGAGATAAAACTCTTTAAATTCGATTTTCATGAAACCGCATCCCAGAGAACGATCTACTCGATAACCATCTGTTAATTACCCCGAGGGGCATTTCTCACCGGAGTTGTCCTTTAAGCGCAATGTGATTCGTGTGGCACTGAAAACCGAAAGCTAGTATTTTAGTCTATGGATCAGTTACTGTGTGGATCAGTTATATGATGGTTAGATGCACTTTTATGGACCGACAAGGCACTGGCATTTTAAAGCTGGGAAGAGCCAGGACTTTTAATATAAATTTAAATAACTCAGATTTTATTCATTTGAAAAAAGAATGTCATATACACTTGGGATGACTTAAGGGGGAGGGTAAATCGTGGGCTAATTTTCATTTGTAGGTGAACTAACTGCTGTAAACTGGGCCCACAAACACAGTAGATCCACACAACCCACCACACAATTTACATTTTAATAATAATAAATAAGGGAAGACTTGAAAACCTAGGGCCCTATAATTTCCGCGATCACGGAATCGCGGACGGAATCGTGGAATTGGCATATTAACGCGGAATCTGCATATAAACGCGGAATCTGGTGTTAACGCAGATTTCCCCGGAATTTTACATATTTGTAATGAAATTCTGTGTCGTGTGGGTGGAGAACGTATGTCTGAGTAAAGTGCAGACCGGGGGAAGCAAATCTTCGTGACACAACCCCTCCCGTCATTTCAGCTCGCCCTTCAAAACAATGAAAGTATGGCGAAGTTGGTCTCCACGGCTCTGCTTTCGGCAGCGAAAAAGTTAAGAAACTTGACGCTAACGGCGGTTTCACACTGCACGCGCAGGCGGCGCAGAAGCTTTCCGTATGGAGAGCGTGAGCCGCGCTCATGTATTGCACAGACAGACAAATATTGTCCATTCTGTCAGATTTTCCGGTGTTCTGCTCGACCCCTGTCATCTCGTGCTTTGATTTATAATGTGCACATTAGGCAGAAATGCATATCTGCTGCAAATGCGACCGGTGTTCCAAACATGCATTTAACATGCTGTATATGGCTAGTTTACTAGATAAGTAACCTTAAAGTTAAAATGAAGCATCTAGTTTTAATCATTTAAAGGGGCCTTTGAAGTTGGGGAAAAAAACTTCTGGCAGTGTTGTGTTTTCGTGTATTTTTATTTTTCACAGCTCTGGATATCATTATGGTGATTGTTAAACACACAGAACAATTCACTACATGATTTCATGGTGCAATGTTTTTTTTTATGTTAATTTTCAAATTTAAATGTTTTACTTAATAGTACTTAAGAGTACTGTAAAAGATGATTCTTATGATTTTTTTTTTTTTAGTTCTTTTAAAAAAAAAATTACTTGAAAGAAAAAGCTAATGGAGCAATTTCATTTTAACTTATATAAACTATTATAATTTATTTTACCGGAAAGTTTAAAGCTAATAACCATTAATATTTGAAGTATTTGAAGTGCAGTGTTATGTCAAATATCATATTTGTCCTAAAAAGTAAATGTGATGTTTGTTACCTCGATAAATTTAAGGTCATTCCAATTTTTTGTTTTATGTTGTATTATATTAACATTAAAAGCAAACTCTTTTTTCACCACAATTACAGTAAAGGGTAAAAAAACTGAATTACCAAACATTTTAACGGAAAAAAAGGAATCTGCAAAAATTAAAACGGAAAAAACGGAATTTGGGAAAAAATAAAACGGATTTTATAGGGCCCTAAAAACCCAGTTTGTGAACCAAAGGCCAACCTAGAGGAAAGGAAAATCAAACCTGAGATCTCCTTCTCAACTCACATCTTTCTCCTAGACAGAAATGAGATCAAGTGAACATCAAATTGAGACATAGGCTAAGTCTCCTGCTTCTCACATGTTTATCCTGAGACAAAAAAAGACATTCTCTCATGTTTATCTCCACTAAAGTTTCATAAGAGATCTCAACAACATTACATACTATGCTCTGATTTGTCTCCTTGGCTAGAGAGACTGGATTGCTCATATGTGTCTCCTCTAAAGTTTCAGAAGGGATCTCAACAGTATCGCACGCTGTTCTCAGACTTTTCTCTTCAGCTCGATACTCTGGAACTCTCACTTTTGTCACCTCTAAAAAGTTTCATAAAAGATCTCAATAACATCACACATTGTGCTCAGAATATTCTCCTTAGTTAAAGTCTCTGGCACTCTCAAATTTGTCAAACAAATGTTGGTCACTTTTTCAAAACTCTTCACAGAGTGATCACAACTTCAGTCTGTGCAAGCTAAACTGTGGATCATTGGCACTTGATTTGAGACATGAATGAAGTGTTTTGTTAGTTTTTGTGGATTTTGAATGTGAAATAACTGCTGTGAAGCAGAAAGTTGGTTTGGAGAACAAGTTTTGAAAATGACCAAAGTATTGAGAAACGTGGCCTAGCGATTGTAAAAACTGTATTTTAGTTTAATATGGCAGGTCAAATCCCAGCATCTTCTCTAGTTTATTTGAGAAGGGTTCTGCCACATTGGTAGTTTGAGCTCTATTGGCCTGTGGTTCACAAACTGGTTTTTCAAGTCTCCCTTATTGAAATGTAAATTGTGAGTGGGGGGTTGTGGGGGTTGAGGAGAGAAACACACAGGCGTCGTGATTTACTATCTAACAGGGGACCTGAGTCAGTGTGTGTGTAACGTAATCACTATTCAATAATGACCTGCATTTAATACATTAGAGAGCTATTTCTGCTTGATTTAACCCTTTAAACTCAGGTATTGCTGTAAAAACTCTAAATCTTTGCAGTGTGTTTGTGATGATAAGAAATGTCACAGCAAACACACAGGCGTCGTGATTTACTATCTAACAGGGGACCTGAGTCAGTGTGTGTGTTACGTAATCACTATTCAATAATGACCTGCATTTAATACATTAGAGAGCTATTTCTGCTTGATTTAACCCTTTAAGCTCAGGTATTGCTGTAAAAACTCTAAATCTTTACAGTTTGTTTGTGATGATAAGAAATGTCACAGCAAACACACAGGCGTCGTGATTTACTATCTAACAGGGGACCTGAGTCAGTGTGTGTGTTACGTAATCACTATTCAATAATGACCTGCATTTAATACATTAGAGAGCTATTTCTGCTTGATTTAACCCTTTAAACTCAGTTATTGCTGTAAAAACTCTAAATCTTTACAGTGTGTTTGTGATGATAAGAAATGTCACAGCAAACACACAGGTGTCGTGATTTACTATCTAACAGGGGACCTGAGTCAGTGTGTGTGTAACGTAATCACTATTCAATAATGACCGGCAATTAATACATTAGAGAGCTATTTCTGCTTGATTTAACCCTTTAAGCTCAGGTTTTGCTGTAAAAACTCTAAATCTTTACAGTTTGTTTGTGATGATAAGAAATGTCACAGCAAACACACAGGCGTCGTGATTTACTATCTAACAGGGGACCTGAGTGAGTGTGTGTGTGTAACGTAAATCACTATTCAATAATGACCTGCAATTAATACATTAGAGAGCTATTTCTGCTTGATTTAACCCTTTAAACTCAGGTATTGCTGTAAAAACTCTAAATCTTTGTAGTGTGTTTATGATGATAAGAAATGTCACAGCAAACACACAGGCGTCGTGATTTACTATCTAACAGGGGACCTGAGTCAGTGTGTGTGTAACGTAATCACTAATCAATAATGACCTGCAATTAATACATTAGAGAGCTATTTCTGCTTGATTTAACCCTTTAAACTCACGTATTGCTGTAAAAACTCTAAATCTTTACAGTGTGTTTGTGATGATAAGAAATGTCACAGCAAACACACAGGCGTCGTGAT